>NW_007250776.1:260269-272927 GCF_000164805.1 Carlito syrichta | reverse complement strand
GCGAGACTCCAACTCAACAAACAAAGAATCACTGGCTCCAGAGCGCCCATCTCAGGCACCGATTTTAGGGGACAACCCAAGACAAATTCTCATGGCCTTTGGAAGCCCGCAGCCACGTTTTGATACGCTGTCCGTGGGGTGAAAACTTCACAGTCTGGTTCACAGTGTCTTTGTTTCTGAGTTTCTCGGTTATTTAAAGCTCTATCTCAGTGCGGAGGCCATACGTTAAAGTGGAGCAGGCATAAGCCTTTTTTGTGTACTTGCTGGCGATTCTGGGCGACAGAGGATGAAACGGTTGTTGACGGTGCAGTCTTGCTCTCAGCCACACACCTGAGTCGCTCCTATCCCCTCCTTCCCCGTGATGCCAGCCTGGTGGAGACACGTGCTAAAGGGCCAACAATCCCACCGCAGGGGCTTTGAGACCCGCCTCGCTCCAGCACCGAGGTGGCTCTTGCTGGTTTGGGATGGAAACGGCGCCAGTCACTCCAAAGGAAGTGACCCGGAGTTTGGTGGAGCTGCCTGGCGAGAGCATCGCATCAAGGAGCCTTAAGCCACAGGTCCAATCCCCTGGTGGGCTGTGCTTGGCTTCCTGACCACAGATGGAACCGTGAGCTTTGCCACATGGTCACTCCTCTGTGTGCCACTGGGATCTGAAATGTGTCGAGGCCCAGGGGTGTTCACAGCCCAGCGAGTCAAGAAGGGGCAGAGCAAGAGGAGGCCTCAGTGCAGATGAAGTAACCTGAGCTCTGAGACCCCAAGGGCCAGCAGCTGGAAGGGGTTTCCGTGGCCCTGGGTGCTACTTGATGAGGCGAAACTCCCATCTCAAGGACCCAAATGGCCCTAAAGTCAGGCGGGAAATGACCTTTCTTTTCTTTTTTTGAGTCAGAGTCTCCCTCTGTTACCCAGGCTGGAGGGCGGTGACACACTCACGGCCAACTGCGCATCGACCTGCTGGGCTCCGGCCGGCCCTTCTTCCGCCTCAGCCTTCCAAGTAACTGGCACCACAGGCGTACACGACCACGCCAGGTTGATTTTTGATTTATTGTAGAGACGAGGTCTCGCCAAGTTGCCTGGGCTGGTCTCCTCGGCCTCCCAAGGTGCCATGACAGGCTGAGCCACCGAGCCCAGCCAGAAATGACCTTTCACTTAAGAAGCCACATGCCCAGCAGCAGGCTCTGGCACGAAGACCCCACTGGCCTGACACCAGCCCTTCTCACCAGTGGCTGTGACTGCTGGTCCCCAAGATGACTACGGGCACTCCTGCCAGGACACTGGTGGTCAACTCGGGACATGCAGCAGGAAACTTCAAAAGAAAAGGCACGGGTGGCTAATGCCAGTTTGGCCAGTTTTTGTTCCTGAAGGGCGGGCGAGGGAGAGTGGAGAAGACCAAGCCAGGGCAGGAAGTGCGCTGCCAGCCATACGCAGCAGTTCACCGAGGGGGTCCCGGACCTGCTTCCTGCCCAGTCCCCCTGTCGACGCCTGTTGATGTCCTTATGGCCCTCGCCCTTCTGTGGGTGCCAGCCCAACCCCCACCGGCCAGCACCCGGGTCCTTTTTCTGGCCACGGGAGCCTGCCTGTCCTGCTGCAGTGCAGGCCAGGCTAGAGGGCGGGAAGGTCGCATCCCAGGAGGGCAGCCATGGCCCCAGACTGGCTGGAGTGGGCTGCCTCTGAGGTGACGATCTGCTCCGCCTCCCGGTGCTCCTGCCAGGCATGCCTGCCCACAGTGGGGACTTGCTCCTTGTCGCTCCCTTCTCCGCCCTTTCACACCCCCACCGCCCTCAGCGTTTCCTCACCCTCACGCCTGCATTGGTAGCCTGCATTCATATCCTCATCTCAGGGTTTGCTGCTGAAGGAAATGACACTCGGCCTGTGCCCTGTTCTTTTTTTATTCCCTTACTATGTAGATCAGGTCCCAAGTTGGGCAGGAGTTGCCTGGAGGGGCAGAAAGCCATTTGTAAGGCCAGCCCTCGGCTCCAGGCAGCCGGAGGCCCAGGGCTGCAGCGTCTAGGCAAAGAGGGGAAGGAGCAGGGAAGTGTGGCAGTCTGGCTCCTGCCCCTGGGTCTGTCAGTTCTCATCCTTGGGGCTGAGCCCATCCCCCGTCTCAGTCTCAGCACCTGAGCCCCAGTAAGGCTGAAGGAGATGAGTTTGAGCCTGGAGAGACTCTTCGGGCTCTAGCTCTGGCTCTGCCACTAACTGTGTAGCTTTGGGCAAATTACTACCCTGGATTTCAATTCACCCATTCCCAAAATGGGGTAGTTGGATTAGATAATCTGTAAACACGCATTCATTGTCCATTTGTATCCACTGATAGTGAAGGCAGGGCTATTACCTGGGCAGGTATTACCTGACTGAGTTTCTCTCAGCCATTCAGGCTCAGCGAGAGAAGATGCTGTGCTGTTTGATGTATCCTTGCTGTGGTTCCACTCGTCACCATGCAGGTGGGGACACCAGACATTTCTCCTTGCCATGTGGAGCTCGCTAGTTCAACCGAGAACCACGACTTCCAAGCTGGAATTCCCTTTTGCCTGTTCTAACCAACCCAGGAAAAAGCCTGGTTTTAAGCTAGAGTAGTAGTGAAAATGGCACAATGTCCTCTCAGCTCCAATAGGAGGGTTTCTGCACTCGCAAAGTGATTTCTCACCAGCAACGAATATATTTCCCTGAACAATGGAAAGTAAAACAGGATGCATAATAAGAAAAGCCCACAAGAAAATATAATGTTTTTGATGTTGGAATGTTGGTGACTAGAAAAGACAAGGCAAGCCATGTGCTTATTCACAAAAATGAGGCAGCCACATGGCATCTTACACCAAGGGTCAGCAAACTTTTGTGTAAAGAACCAATAAATAAGCCGGGCTTGGCGGCTCAGCCTGTAATCCCACGCCTTTGGGAGGCTGAGGTGAGTGGATTGCCTGAGCCCACGGGTTCGAGACCTGCCTGGGCAGGTGAGACCTCATCTCTACAATAATCAAAAACTTAGCCAGGCGTGGTAACACGCGCCTTTAATCCCGGCTACTCGGAAGGCTGAGGCGGAAGGATCGCCGGAGCCCAGCGGGTCGAGGCTGCGGTGGCCGGGAGCAGCCACTGCACTCCAGTCTGGGTGACAGAGTGAGACTCCAACGCGAAAAAAAAGAACCGATAAATATCCCACGCTCTGTGAGCTTTAAGGTCTCTGTTGCAACTACTCAACTCAGCTGCTGAGGAAGGAGGCAGCCAAATCCTAGCTCCAAGACGAGGGTGGGGGTGAGTGAGGCACTTGCCTTGGGCACCCAGTTTAAGAGTGCCAAAGAAGTTCATTAGCCAGGATAAATATTTTAATGTAATATTTAAAAATATTTTTAGAGGGGAGGATCCCAGATGACCACCACAGAGCAGCAGGCTGGCACAGCTCTCACCAAGTCAGGCAGAGAGTAGAGACCAAGCCATCGATAGATGAAGACAGTCAAAACACTTTTGGATGGGTGAAACACTTGCACCCAACAAAGGTCTCTTTGAACACAGAGACCAGAGAATGGCAGCAGAGGCAGGAATCTGGGTGCCCCATCCCCCAAGGTGTGCCACCTTTGCACAGAAACTGAGGTCCTGCCAAGAATGAGAGTGGATGAGTGTACCTAAGATGTTTTGGGTCCACTCACCCCCACACTGGCTGTGTGTGGGTAACTGATCTCATGCGTGAGGAGTCCTGGTCAGGGCACAGTGGTGGGAAACTGGAAGTCAAACAGAATGGAAACAAAAAACAAAACAAAGAGAACCCCCGCACTGGGTCAGCGGCCAGCTCCCAGGCAGGGAATGTCCACTTGTAGGGTGGACCCCACTGGTGCCCGGCCCATCTTCCAAGCCAGATCCAGCCAGATTAGGAAGAATCACCTCCAAGCCCTGTGTGCCAGCAGGGCGGATCCCCTCCTCCCTCTCCTGTGGCAGGGAAACTGGTATTTTTCAAGAGCAGAGTGTGGACTTGAACAGGGAGGGAACAGCACAAAAGACACCAGAGGTGTTCTCAGTAGGAAGGCTTCTGGCCTACAAACCACAGGCAGCAGTTGGGGGCCATCCCCCCACTCATTCTTCACAAAGTGATAATAGCAGGGACTGCTCGCTACAGTTGAGAAACCTGTCACAGGGTGAAGCAAGGAGCAGAAGTGAATGCCCCTCTCCCCCAACGAGTGACCTATATTGAGCCACAGAAAGGGCCCTAGAACAGAGCAAGAAAACCAACAGGAATTACAGAGAGGGAAGAGAGGCCTGTTACAAATAAGGAAAAATCAATGAAAAAAATACAGGTAACCCTCAGAGTACTAAATAGATAGCACCCCAAAAAGCAAGTATCAGAGCACAAAGAATGGAAACTCCCCAAATGACCTGAGCCAAATGACAGTCACAGAAATCAGAAGTTGGATGGCTAAAATGAACAAAGGGAGTCAAGAGAAACTAGAAGCAAAACTCACCAAGTTTGTACAGGAGGTAAAGGAGAGTTGGCCAATTTTAGAAATGCTCATTCTGAAATAATGGAAGTAAAGAATACCATCCTGAAAATTAAAAACATGGTAATAAGCATAGGAATCAATTAGACAGACGAAAAAATCTCAGAGCTTGAAGACCAAAATATGGAATTAATCCAGTCTGTCAAAAACAGGAAAAAAATCAAAAAGAAGGAGCAAAGTCTCTGAGAGATGTGGGATTACATCAAGAAGCCAATTCTATGCCTGATTGGAATCCCTGAAGCAGAAAGGGAAATGGAGAACATCACAGAATAAGCATTCCATAAGGTCATCCAAGAAAACTTCCCACATCTCACTAGAGGGGTGACCATTCAAGCTCAAGAGATTCAGAGAACCCCCACAAGGTATCACATGAGAAGGCCATCCCCAAAACATTAATCTGCCTCCACAAACTAAGCATGAAAGAAAAAATCCTAAAGGCAGCAAGGGAGAAAGATCAGACTACCTACTGGGGGAGACCCATCAGAATTGCTCCAGACTTTTCTAAACACTATAAGCTGGAAGAAACTGGATTCCAGTCTTTAATGTTCTTAAAGATAAGCAGTTCCAACCAAAAATTTTCTACCATGCCAAGCAAAGCTTCATCAGTGACAGAGAATTAAAATCCTTCCAAGACATCCAATCCCTAAAAGAATATACTTCTTTCAGATCACCTCTTCAGGAGATGCTTAAGAAGGTGTTGAACACAGGGGGAAAAAAAAAAAAAAGAATGGTCTTACACATCACAAAAGTATAGACAAGCACAGATCAACAGAGCATACAGAGTACTCACAAATTTGAAAATACACACATATATAAATACACAAGTAAAAAGGAAACAAAGCTACTCCAAGAGCCCTATGACAGTGATAAACTCTCACATTTCATTTGAACCTGGATGGACAAAATGCACCACTGAAGAGAAACAGAGTAGCAAACTGAATAAAATGATCCAAAAGTCTGTTGCCTCCAGGAAACTCATCTCACTGCAAAGGACACTCACAGGTTAAAAGTTGGAGGCTGACAATGATCTTTCAAGCAAATGGAAAGCAGAAGAAAGCAGGAGTAGCTAGTCTAATATCAGACAAAGTAGACTTCAAACCATCAAAAGTTAAAAAGAATACAGAAGGACAATACATAATGATAAAAAGCTCAATCCCCCAGCAGGAAATATCCATCTTAAACATATGTGCACTCAAGACAGGAGCACCAGGTTTAATAAAACAACTACTAAGTAAACTAAGAGAAGACAGTGACTTTCACACAATCATAGTTGGAGACCTAAATACCCCATTAACATTTCTGGATAGATCATCAATGCTCAATCAAATGGATTTAACAGACATCTAGAGAACACTCCACCCAACATCTGCAGAGTATACATTCATTCTACTCATCAGCATTTGGAATATACTCCAAGATCAATCACATTCTCAGACATAAATCAAGTGTGAATAAATTTCAAAAGATGGAAATAATACCATACATCTTCTCAGATCAAAGCAGAATAAAAATAAATTATCACCATGAACAAAAACCCCCAAAACACACAAAGACATGGACACTAAACATACTACTGAATGATTTCTGGGTCAACACAGAAATCAAGACAGAAATAAAATGATTCCTGGAAACAACTGAAAACAAAGACACGTTATCAGAATCTCTGAGATGCCATAAAAGAGTATTAAGAGGAAAATTCACAGCATTGCACTCACACATCAAGAAAACAGAAAGATGACAAGTAAACAGCTTAACATCACACCACAGGGAGCTGGAAAGGCAAGATCATCTAAATCCTAACTTCAGCAGAAGAATCCAAATCACTAAGATAAAATCACAATTGCAGGATACAGAAGACAAAAATATCATAAAAAGGATCAGCAAGACAAAAAGCTGGTTCTTTGAAAGGATACATAAGATTGACAGGTCCTGGTCAGACTGACTAATAAAAAGAGAGAGATGTCCAGATAAAGACAATTAGAAACATAAACGGCAAAGGTACAATTGACTCTAAAGAAATTAAAAAGATTATCAGAGATTTCTAGGGACACGTGTATGCAAATTAACCAGGAAATTGACTCAGAGGAAATCTTCCTAGCAAAAAAACCAAAAAACAAAACCAAACAAAAACCCCCGACCAGATGGCTTTCCAGCTGAATTCTACAAGACATACAAGGAGGAGCTGATACCAATCTTATTGAAAGCATTCCAGGCAATCAAGAAAGATGAAATTCTTTTCAACTCATTTTATGAAGCTAACATCATACTGATACTCAAACCTGGCAAAAACCCAACAAGGAAAGAGAATTACAGGTCAATATCCTTGAAGAACATAGATGAAAAAATTCTCAACAAGATTCTAGCAAACTGAATCCAACAGCACATCTCAGTGATCATTTACCATGACCACGTGGGCTTCATTCCTGGAATGCAGGACTGGTTCAACATTCGCAAGACTATAAATGTAATTCAGCACATTCACAGATGTAAAACCAAGAACCACATGATTATACCATTAGATGCAGAAAAAGCATTCAACAAAATCCAGCATCCCTTCTTGATAAAAACCCTTGAGCACCTAGGCATAGAAGGAACAGTTCTCAAAACAGTAAAAGACATTATGAGAAATCCATAGCCAATGTTTTGCTCAATGGGCAGAAGCTGGATGCATTCCCCCAAGAATAGGAACAAGACAAAAATGCCCACTCTTACCCCTCCTACTCAACATAGTGCTGGAAGTCCTGGTCAGAGCCATCAAGAAAGAAAAGGAAATCAGGAGTATTCAAATAGGAAAAAAGGAAGTTAAGCTATCCCTCTTTGCAGATGATGTGATTTCATACCTTGAAAACCCTAAGAAATCTATCAAAAGCCTCCCTGCACTGATAAATGGTAAAGGTTCGGGTTACAAAATCAACATGCAAAAGACAGTTGTATTTCTATACATCAGCAACAAGCAGGTGGCAAACCAAAAACACAATCCCATTCACAATAGCCACAAAAAGTGAAACACCTTGGCATCCACCTAAGCAGAGAAGTGAAAGACCTTTGCAATGAGAACTTCAAAATCCTGCTCAAAGAAATCAAGGATGACAAACAAATGGAAAAACATTCCATGCTCATGGATTGCAAGAGTCAATGTTGCCAAGATATTCATCCTACCCAAGACAATCTACAGATTTAATGTAATACCCATCAAATGACCAACATCATTTTTTCAGACCTAGAAAAGACAATGCAGAATTTCATATGGAGGCGAAAAAGAGCACAAATGGCCAAAACAATTCTCCACAAAAGGAACAAAGCAGGAGGTATCACACTTCCAGACTTTAAACTTTACTACAAGGCTACAGTAACCAAAACAGGCTGGTATTGGTACAAGAATAGTCACACAGACCAATGGAATAGGACAGGGATTCCAGAGGTAAAAACATGGTCTTTCAACCAACTCATCTTCGACAAAACCACCAATAACAATTACTGAGGAAAGAAGACCTTATTTAGCTGTGGTGCTTGGAAAACATATCTGGCCACAAGCAGAAGGAAGAAACTAAAAATGGATCAAAGCCCTAAATGTAAAACCCCAAACTGTAAGAATCCTAGAAGAAAACATAGGAAACAACCGTATGCTATGCACATCGAAGTAGGCAATGAATTCTTGACCAAGTGCCCAAAAGTGAATGCCATAAAAACTAAGATAGACAGGTGGGACCTTATCAAACTGAAAAGCTTTTGCACAACAAAAGAAACCATCAAGAAAGCAAAGAGACAACCCGCAGAATGGGAAAAAATACTTGCAAATTATGCACCTGACAAAGGCCTCACATTCGGAATCTACAAAGAACTCAAACAAAGCGAAAGGGGGGAAAACAAACAAACAATGCCATTAAAAAGTGGACAAAAGACACAGACGGACACTTCTCAAAAGATGACATACAAGCAGCCAACAGACACATTAAAAAATGCTCAGCCTCACTCATCATCAGAGAGATACAAATCAAAGCTACAATGAGATTCTGCCTCATTTTGGGAAGGATTGCCGCCATGAATAAGGTAAAAAACAACAGCAGGAGCGAGTGTGGAGAAAAGGGAGTGCTCCTACACTGTTGGTCGGAGTGCAGGCTAGTTCAGTCTCCATGGAAAGCAGTGTGCTGATTCCTAAAAGAACTAAACACTGACTTTCCAGACGATCCTGCAACCCCTCTCCTGGTGATTTACCTGGAGGAACCCACATTGTTCTACAAAAAAAACAAAAACAAAAACAAAACTTGCACATGCATGTTTATAGCTGTCCGGGTCCCAATAGCACAGACATGGAACTGACCCTACTGCCCGTCAGAAGTGCACTGGATTAAGGAAATGTGGCAAATATACACGATGGAGTATTACACAACCGTAAAGAAGAACAAAATCATGGCCTCTGCAGCAAATGGGTTGAGTTGGAGGCCATCAGCTAAGTGATGTATCACGGAAACACAGAGCGGAATGCCGCATGTTTTCACTCACAAGTGGGATCTGAACGCGAGTCACATTAGCACAAGCAGTCACCAACACAGCTGGGGCGGGAGGGAGGGAGCAGGGTGGAGGGCATGTGACAACACAAAGGCACCTGGTTCATGACCGGGGAGAGAGGGCCAGTTAGAGGCCCAAACCTCACCTGCATACAGCCTACTTATGTAGTTAGCCCTCACTTGTACCCCACATTCCTTTAATTAAAAAATAAATTTAAAAAAATATTGAAAAAATCCATGAGAAGCAAAACATTACAATTATAAATAAAGACAGGATCAGACAATGTGTAAATGAATGAGCATTGCTATGTTCCAATAAATCCAAGTGGCTTAAAAGGTATACTTTTCTGATTCCTATGTTACTCCCATGGAATATTCCTGGGAGCCTCTCAAGAGAATTTTATTATCATTATTATTTGTTGTTGTTGTTGGAGTCTCACTCTGTCGCCCAGGCTGGAGTGCAGTGGCATACTCATGGTCACTGCAGCCTCGACCTGCTGGGCTCCGGCGATCCTTCTGCCTCAGCCTTCCAAGTAGTCGGAACTGCAGGCGCACGCTACCATGCCTAGCTAATTTTTAAAATTTATTGTAGAGAGGAGGTCTCACCAAGTTGCTTGGGCTGGTCTCAAACCCATGGACTTAGGCAATCCACTCGCCTCGGCCTCCCAAAGTGCTGGGGTGATAGGCTGAGCCACTGAGCCTGGCCACATCTGGCTAATTTTTTGATTTATTGTAGAGACAAGAGCTCGCCAAGTTGCCCGGGCTGGTCTTGAACCCGTGGGCTCAGGCGATCCACTCGCCTCGGCCTCCCAAAGTGCTGGGATGACAGGCTGAGCCATCGAGCCTGGCCGAGAAGTTTTAATCTTAGCGTCAGAGGTGTCTAGGTATGGTTGTGAGCTATTTCCTTCGAGCTGCCTTCTTTTCCCCTCTTCCACTCCTCCCTCCTCTTCCCTGCTACCTGCTGTTTGAGCTTTTCAACCCCTTCTGCTCCACACCTCACTTCCCACAGTCCAGCAGCCCAGGGCTCACATCGGACTTCCCTGCCCCAGAACCCACTCATCAGCGAGATGGTCACTCTCAGCTGACGCTTCGGAGAGGGAGAGAAAAGATAATTGGACTCAGGCTACTTTTCCTGGTGCGGGTGTATTTCAATGGTAGAAGGGTCTTTTGACTCAAAGACCTGTGTTGTTCAAGTGCCAGCTGTATTTGTTGAATAACAAAGTCAGGGTTAACACTTTGACACAGGTATTACCAAGGGGTCAGCTTCAGAAGAGTGGAATCTCAGGTGTCTGTGAGGTGTGGCTCAGGTGGGTGTTTTCAGGGGGTGAGCTCTCCCAGTCTCATAATGGTGGCACCTTTTGTGACTGGGGGAAGAACCAGCCTGGTCAGGTGGCTTGGAGTGGGCTTCCAAACATGGCTGAATCCCACAACATAAACAATAGGCCTTGCCAGAGGATTCTGGAGTCCTCCCGATACCAATGTTGAGCGCCTCCCCTCCCTGATCCCACACTGGCCTTCCCGGCCTTCCTTCCTGCAGGGCGAGGCCAGCGAGGTGTGGATGACTCAACGCCTGTCAAAGACAGGATCAGACAACATTTAAATGAGTGAGATAATACATAAACGAATCTGTGTTCCGATAAAACTTTATTTGGCTCATCCTGATCAAGTTTAATAGGGTTTAATAGATCTATTTTAAAAACATGAGTAGTCATATAACAATTCCTCTGTAATAACAGTTATACGTGAACTTCTGGTCAAAGTCAGCAGCTTGTTCCTTTACCAAAAAAAGTAAAGCCGCCCTCAGAAGACAAAATGGCACATGAGGGGCGCTATATGTTTCCTCTTCCTAGAAAACAAAGACAAAACCCAAACACTCCATATTTACATATTTTCCATTTCAGCGTTGGTCAGTGTGATTAGTTCTGTTTTCAAACGTTGCTAACGCGTTGCAGGTTTCAATGCACAAATTGCAGTTTCCTGATTCGACTTAAGGGACGGGAATGCGAGGGTGAACACGGCCCGCGGCCCACACTGGGGAGCCTCCCGTCTCCGCACCGGCAGGACTTCCCGTGGGCGTCTCTGAGAGTGGGGGGAAAGGGGGAGGAGCTGAACTCCAGCGGCAGAACCGGCAGAGCATTCCGGGGGCCACGCCGGGGCTGCCATTGCGCCCACCCCGTGCTTCTGCCGAGGGCTTGCTGTGTCTGCACGCCCTCACCCCGCAGGCAAGCGCGCCTTGGGCGTGAGGGCTTCAGACTCATCTCGGGCCCACAGGCCAGGGGCACAGCTGCCTGGAGTCCCTTCCTTCGGGGTGAGGTCTCCGTGCTGGTGCCTGACCCCTGAGAGCCCTTGGCGTTGACCCTGCCAAGGGCTCCCTACTTTTGTGCCAAGGACTCCCTACCTTTCTGGAGCCCTTGCCCCAGGGCCACTTGCTCTACGGCACATTTGCCTAGGGTTTGCTCTTGGCCAAGGCTGAAAGGATGCTCAAAGTCAAAGGCGGTGTAAATGGCGGAGAATGGGTCTCAGTGAAGCCTCTCCTACCAGGCTGGCTCTACGGCAGGCACCTCACTGCTGCCCCCAAATGAGCAGTTCGCGCAGAGAACATTCCGTCCCGAGGTAGGCTTGGAGAGGGGCTGGGAGGGGGGTTGGCGGGGGTCTTGGAACTGCTGTCCTCAGCCTCACCCGTGTAGGACAGCCGCTCGGATGGAGGGCTGTGTCTGCAGGTGTCGGGAAAGTGCATAGGAGTGCGGGAGGGGGTGTATGCGCGGCCCGGAGGATTGATTTCACCCATAAACCTCTAACTGCTTCGATCTGCAGTGAGGATTTCAGACCAAGGGGTGAGGCAAATACAGGGGTTGTGGCAGATGATAACGTCTGAGTACTTGGGGAGCCAGAAAAATATGCTTGGTGACTAGGAGAAACAAACTGGCTCAACCCCCACTTTCAGAATATAAGAAACAATTCTCTAAACAAAGGAACATCCAGTAGGTCAGATGTAACAGACAGGAAGAAACATCTCGGACCACGTTTTCTGCCCCAAAAGCCGTGACCCCAGCAGAGGAAGACATGATGCAGTGGACAGACACGGGTGGAGGGCTAGAAGGCGGCGATTCGAGGCTCGCCCTGGCACTGACGAGGCCTGTGGTCTCGAGCAAGTCACTCTGCCTCTCTGGGCCTCACTGCCCTTTCTCAGCTGCCAGCTGAGCCCAGTAGGGCCGGATGGTTTTAGAAGGATGTTGGCAAATTCCTCTGCACGCCACCAGCCAGGTAGGGCCTGCAGACCGCGTCCAAGGCTGCTGCTTCCCTGCCCACAACGCGTGGTCTCCCCTCTGCTGGGAAAGCGATCAACTCCTGCGCCAGGCTCCTGCTCACACCTGCTCCCAGAGGTTGAAGGCTGGTTATTAAGGCGCTTTGAGAAAGGGGCATTCCTCTCGCTGCTCCGCTGACCCCCAGCAGCAGAGCGGGAAAGGGCAGCCCCGCCAGGCTCGCTGCCCCAGCGGCCGGGGGCGGAGCGCGCCCGCCGCCCTCACCACCTCTCTTTGGAGAGGGCCTCGGCCTGCACCAGGTCGCCGGGGCGCTCGGAGATGCAGGCGCCGTTGAGGTCGCCCCGTTTGCTGTCCGGCAGGTCCTCGGGCTTGGCGCAGAGCTTCAGGGCGCGGGAGATGAACACGTCCA
>NW_007250776.1:259369-260005 GCF_000164805.1 Carlito syrichta | reverse complement strand
TCGCGCGCGGCCGCCGCCACCGCGGCCGGCGGGGCCGCGCCGGCCGCCTGCTTCCATTGCGACAGGTCCAGGATGATCTTGGGCTCGGAGTAGTGGTGCGGCTTGCCGTCGCGCCACAGCAGCTTGTCCAGGTGGGACGGCGAGCCCACCTTGCAGTCGCAGGAGCGCGCGCAGTCGGCCTCGAAGGCGCGCTCCAGGGACGAGTGCGACCGCTCCAGGAAGCGCTCCGAGCTGCTGCGCGAGTCCTTCCCCGGGTCCACCCGCACGTCCTCGGCCAGCGGGGCGGAGCCCGCGCGGGGGTCGCGCTGCACCTCGCCGGCGTCCTGGCCCCGGTCGGGCCGCCACTCCAGGTCCGACGACAGGCTCACAGGGTACCTGCAAGGATGCACAGGACCGCGGGTCGGCCCCCGGGCGGTGGCCTCCGCCAGGGAGCCGAGTCCCCGGGCTCGTGTCCGCCTCGCAGGGCCGCTGGACTCCTCCCGCCCCCCCCAGGGTGGGAGGGTGATGGGACACTGGCGGCGAGCCTTGAGGGCTCAGCCAGGGGACTGGGCTTTTTTTGAGTTGGAGCCTCGTTCCATCGCCCGGGCTGGAGTGCAGGGGCACGCTCACGGCCACCCCAGCGTCGACCTGCTGGGT
>NW_007250776.1:258072-259168 GCF_000164805.1 Carlito syrichta | reverse complement strand
GCACTCACTATGTGCCCGGCACTCACTGTCCCAGATATGACAATACAGCAGAGATCAAACCCCAAAGTGTCCCTGTCCTCATGGCACTTCCTGGTGGATCCACCCCTGTACTGGTCTGTAGGCACAGATCACCTGGGATCTTGTCAAAATGCAGATTTCAACTCAGTCGTTCTGAGGTGGGGCCTGAGATTCTGCATTTCCGACAAGCTCCCGGCTGATCTCAATGCTGTTGGCCCTTGGATCACATTTTGGGTAGCAGGGTCCTAGTGAGTGTGTGGCGACCCAGGCTCAGATTAGAGTTCCAGCGGGGAGTTAAAAATGAAATCCCCAAACTGCCTCGCTGTCCCCACCCCAATTCTGATTCAGTCAGTCCGGGACACCGCATCAGCTTGTTCTTAAAACCTCCCCAGGTGATTCTGAGGCGCAGCCAGGGCTGAGGACTCTGCCCTAGCGGATCCGGTTGGGTGCCCTGCAGCACGCTGTGCTGATGCAGACAGGCGGAGGCTGCAGAAAGATTACAGACACCTACAGAGGAGGCCAGAGGGCCTCAGCCCCGCGCCCCGTGTCGCCTGTCCTGCGGCCGAGGAGAACGAAGTCGGCTAGCCCAGAGCGCACGAGGCGCAGGCCGGCAGACGGCAGAGGCCTTCGCTCCCCGTGCCAGGTGCTCCGCGCAGAATCACGGCCGGGGGAGTCAGGAAGCCCCGCGGCATCAGCTGCAGACAGCCGCTCCCGGGCGGGAGGTCTGGGGCGCGCCTCAAGCCCACAGCCACACTGCGGACACGCAGGCCGCTGCGTGGGGCAGCCCCGGCAGCTGCGGTCGGACTGTGGCTGAGGCCCCGGGAGGCCTCGGGACTGCGCCGTCTCCCGGGATGCCTCCAGGGCGGGGGGCCCTCCTGCGGCTGAGCACGGCCTCCCCGCCTGAGTGGCCTGGAAGCCGCCAAGACTCTTCCGAGGCAGCGCTGCTGGAGGCCTTGACGGTCGGCTGCTGTCCTCCACGCGCCGGGTGTGCGTTCTCTGCGGCCGGCGTCGCGGCTCGGCGGGTGCGGTGTCCTCGCCCCTGAGCCCCGAGGACGCCAGCCGTCCCAGAGGCCGGGCG
>NW_007250776.1:251076-257456 GCF_000164805.1 Carlito syrichta | reverse complement strand
GGACGTGCGAGACCCTTACCAGCCGAGGCGGACGCTGTTTGACACCGTGTGCGTCTCTGCTGGACACTGACCCATCGGCGGAGGCTTCCAGGGACACGGCGGAGGTTCCGTGGCCACGCCCCGCTTGACGGGAAGTGGCTGCAGGGCTGCGCAGCCGCGCCCGACAGGGACGCGGGCGGGAGGGCCCCGCACGGGCCGGTGTCGGCTGTGCGACCCGATGCCCTCTCTCAGCGCCTGAGCTGCAACTTTCTCCCTTGGCGACGGGCCCTGACAATGGAGCCCCCTTTAATGGCAATTTTGGGAGGTACAGATTATGTGACACACCAGGAAGTGTCTGTAATGGTACTTTCTACTTTGCTTTCTTGTCCTGCACTTTTGGAGTTTACTTTTCTTTTTCTTTCTTTGAGGCAGAGTCCCACTCCGTCGCCCAGGCTGGAGTGCAGTGGCACACTCACAGCCAGCCCTGCGTTGACCTGCTGGGCTCCGGCGATCATTCCGCCTCAGCCTTCCACGTAGCCGGAACTACAGGCGTGTGCTACCCTGACCAGCTCATTTTTTATTTATTGTGGGGATGAGGTCTCACCAAATCGCCTGGGCTGGTCTCGAGCCCGCGGGCTCAGGCAATCCTCTCGTCTCGGCCTCCCAAGGTGCTGGGATGACAGGCTGAGCCACCAAGCCTGGCCACAGTTTACTTTTCAAGGGCAAATTTCCAGCCTGCTAGGAGTGAGCTCCTGAGTGGGAACTCATGAAACGCTTCCTGAGTGTTGTGTGACCCTGTGTTCAGCAGACTCAGGCTGGCTGTGCTGCACAAAGGCAGGCCCCGACCCACACATGCAGCCCGCAGTTGGTCAGGTCCTGGGAGTGACTGGGGACCGAGAAAGGAAGCTACGCAGGGAAAGCACCCAGTGAGCTATGCAACCGGGAGGCAGAGGAAAAGGTCACGGGCATCAGAGGCAAAACAGAAACGGGAGGCAAGGGAATGTGGGCGCTTGACATCGGGCAGGAAGGCCCTGGAGCCACACCTGTCCCAGGCGGAGAGCTGGCTCTGGCTGGTGGCCATCAGCACGATGTCATCAATCTCATCCTCGATGCGGAAGGGGTGTTGTGACACAGGCTCATCCTCGGGGCACGAGTACGGGCTCATGTAGGGGTGCTGCAGCCCCATCTCGGCTGTGAGGCGATCCATGGGGTTGAAGGTCAGGATCTTCTCCAGAAAGTCGATGGCTGTGGGAAGCAAAGCGCAGCGTGAAGGCCATTTGTTGCCCTGCCAAGCTGAGACGGGGACTGTGCATCACGTGACAGTCCGTGGTATTCAGACGTTTGCGTCTGTGAAAACATTGTCAGCCACCTTTCCCCCTCAAGATCGTCACCACGGTCTAGTGACAAGGACAGAGCATATGCTGCCTTCTTGACTTTGCAAGTGCATTCAACAGAGACCCGAAGGGATCGAGTGACTTGCTCAAGGGTTTACTGTAGGTCAGAGGAGGCCTGGAAGATGCCAGGCTCTGTAAAATGTTTTTATTTTATTTTTTTTTTGAGTCGGAGTCTCACTCTGTCGCCCAGACTGGAGTGCAGGGGCCGCTCCCGGCCACCGCAGCCTCGACCTGCTGGGCTCTGGCGATCCTTCCGCCTCAGCCTTCCGAGTAGCCGGAACTACAGGCGCGCGCTACCACGCCCGGCTGATTTTTGATTTATTGTAGAGATGAGGTCTCGCCAAGTTGCCCCGGCGGGTCTCGAACCCGCGGGCTCAGGCAGTCCACTCACCTCAGCCTCCCAAAGGCGTGGGATGACAGGCTGACCCACCGAGCCCGGCTTCTGTAAAATATTTTACATTCTGAGCCAAATGTGAGGGGCCTTAGGCCCGTGGCACGGTCCCAAGAGGTCCTGAGAACACGTGCCCAAAATGGTTGAATTACATCTTGGCGATATGCTTTTTTTTTTTTTAGGGAGACAGAAGCTACAGGCACATCATAAATCAATAAATCACATTGGCTTGTCCCAGGAAGGCAGGACACCTCCAAGCGGGGGAAGGGGGCTTGCAGGTTATAGGTGGATTCAAAAATGTTCTGATTGGCAATCCATAGAAAGAGTTAAGTTCCGTCCAAAGAACTTTAATATTAGCAAAAGATGTTGATTTAAGATAAGGGGGTGTTGAGGAAGCCAAAGTTCTTGATATGCAGATGAAGGCTCGGGCTTCAGAGGGAACAGGTGGTATCTTAAAAAGTGCCCCCTGGAGGGGATTCTATACGGATGCAAATTTCCCCAAGAGACAACTTTGGAGGATCATGAAATACTTTTATTTCCTTCTTCATCTGCTATGTGATGTCATGCCAGAGTCAAGGTGGGAAGTAAGCCACGTCATATAGGGTTAATTTAAAAAACCAAGAGATTTTATGGTTTGTAGGGTGTCACTCTGCAGGGCCCTTAGTTAGGAATTTGGCGAGAGAGAGAAGCCAGAGTTTAGTCCCTAAGGGCTAGGGCCCTGCGTTAGGCTGGGTTTCTCCAGAGGGAGATCCAGAGACGCGGCTTGGGGTATAGGCAGCTGAGTGGTGGAGGACCCCCGCAAGCATAGGTAGGGGAGTGAGGGAGAACCAAGACAAGGTGCATCAATGACAGGCCACTTCTGTGGGCCCCTGGGGCTCCGCTCTGCTGGGATCCTCTGGGAGGCGGTGTGGGGCTCACCCCGGAAGTGGCTCCACTCGCAGGGCGGCGGGGAAATGGGATATTCACACCCACTCTCCTTTGTCACAGGCTGAGAGGGCTGCTTGGGTAGGGCAGAGGACCCGGCCCGAGGAAGCCCTCAGGCAGAGTCCCAGGTACCCGCAGGAAGAAGCATCAGCGAGAAGATGAAGTGAGGGGTAGGATGGGGCCTCCACAGCCCAGAGCTCCTGGGTCCCAGTCTGGAGCACTTAGTATCCTATGCTGCCCCTGGAAGTTTATCAAAGGCACGCAGGTCTGATAGATGGACAGATGCTCAAAATATTGTGCAGCCAGGCTGAAGCCCCTTAATGTCCAGATCTAGGGAGGTCGGGGCAGCGGGGACCTGGAAGGGAGAGGACACCCAGAAGCCTTGTGCAGCAGCTGTTTGCCAACCAGCAAGGGAGAATATCAAGATTCGGCGGCTGACATGGGGTCATGGTGGAGGCTGTCCGCTCTGCACACAGGCGCTGGAGTCCCTTCCCCGGAGCAGGGATGGGGACTTGATCTGCCCTGGGTTAGCTCAGGCAAAGTCTGGCCCATAGGTCTGCATTCCTTCCCAGTGCTGGAGTCTCTGAAAGCTCCGCTTACGTCACGACCTGACTAGGCTCCTTGCGGTGCAGCTCACGTGGAGAGGGAGAAAGCAGCTGACTCAAAGCCCAAGCCGCTGACCCTTCGAGGCGCCTCTGGGCGGCCCTCACCTGCACCACTAGCCTGCCGCATACCAGCCCTAGCCCTCTTTGCAAGAAAATTCATCCCGTTCAGGAGGTCAATGGATTCGGAAGGCCACTGGTCTCCTGGGAGGACACAGTGCTGCCGTGTAGCCCTAAACCACAAGGTTAGTTAGGCAGCGGAAGCTCTGACCATGCCCAAGCGGTCTGATGCTCAGAGGGTGTTTCTGCGGACTTACAGGAGGACCAGTCTCACAATTCCCAGGACTGGAAGCATCAGGCGCTCCAGAGCAGGCCCAGCTCCAGGCCTGGGCAAGCTTGCTCTGTTTGGGCCTCCGTGGCCCCTGCCCCCTGGGTCCCACCCGGTACTTGATCTTTTGACAAGGCGATGACAGAGTTTACACTCTAACACGGGAGGCATCACCACCATTGCCTTCCTAGTTGAAATGGCCAGGGAACCCTGGAGTTGGAAGGTGCAGAGCGCTAACCCACAGGCTGCTCCACTGGCTCCATCGCCCCATCAAGGATGAGCATCTTCTCTCTTCTTCTCCAGCAGGTGTCCAGACATTTTTGGGAAGCCCTGAACTCGACAGTGACTCCTTCCATCATGCCTACATCTGTCCCCCTCAACTTCTACCCCTGGGCCTAGCTCTGCCCTCTGTAGTGCCCTCAAGTCAGCATGTCCTTTCTGTCCCAGGATCATCCCGGTCATGTTTCAAGGCAGCAGTCACGTCCCACGCAAGCCCCTCATCCTGCACACCACTGGCAGTGGATGTACCTGCCTGCCTGGGGCCGACAGAACGTGGGTGCACATGCTGTACGTCCCCACTTCCAGGCTGACCCGGAAGAACCTCCGCTCTCTTCTGGCTTCGGCTGGAAGCGAACGGCAAGGGTGACCTTGAAAGTCACCTGGCGAAGATGGCAGGCCTGAGTCCCGGGTGGGCGCCGCCCCCTCCCTCCCACGCCCCTCCACCTGCCCGTGTGGCTGGACATCAGGTGAACAGTGAACAGAATGCTAGTGGGCCAAGCTGCAAAGCTGTCAGGGCCCTCTGCCACAGCACAAGCTCTGCCCTAACTCGAAACCATCCCCCCAGAACGCTGCTTCTGCAGGCTCACCTCCCTAGATATTTTTAAGGCAGCTCTTCTATAATGAGGTTCCTGTACAATCTCGTCACTTCCCACCAGTCTGGTGAATTCCAGGGTGGGCTTCTCTGAGCCCTGGGGGTTCCGGAAGGACCCCCGGGAGCACCTCTGGAAACTGAGGTGGGGGAGCAGGACCCCTGCTCCAACCGGAGCACCCCCTCAACCCATGCGGTATGTTGGGTTTCTCCACCGGGTTTGCCCCCTTTGGTGTATTTACGTCCTGTAATACATGGAGCTCAGAGCCGAATGCCCCGATGCGGTCTTGGGACCAGCCTCCCTTGTCCTGCTCCCGTGCACGGTGGCCCTTTCGGCTGCCAACAACGTGAGGGCAGAGGGACGCTGAGGTCACCCGTGGCTCCTCTGGGCAAGGCAGCTAGACGGTCTTTCTCTCATGACTGTTTCCCTTCGGTGGTGCCTCCTTAGCCCCAAGGCCAGAGGCCGCTGGGGGCCTCCCTTCAAGGCCAGAGGCAGACCAGAGACTCTTGGGTGAAGCTGGTGCGTGAGCGGGGGGAAGCCAGCCTGGCTTTAGTGGGCATCTGCTTGGCTGAGGGATCGTGTCCACACGTCCAGCGGGGCCTTTGAGGCCTTCTGGTCTCAGCCCTGCTCATTCTCCACCCGCTTCCTGCAACCAGGCTCGTGACCGTCTTGTCCCTCAGCCTGCCCGCCCTCCCCAGGCCAGCTGCTCTGTCCCTCTCGGCACTTGGTGGCTCTCTTCCCCTCCCCCAACCCTGACCTTTTGACAGAGCGATAACAGAGTTAAAGCTCTGGACACTGGGGGCATCATCACCATGGCCATCATCGTGACACCACAGAACTCTCGATGGACCCCTGGGAAGTTTCCTGGATGTTCGCACTCTGAGCGCGTCTGTCTCCTTCCTGTCCACCAGCTGGAACACCGCAGGTGCCTCGGAGTTTCTCTCCCTGGGGCAGCTCTGTAGCCACAGTGGGTTACACCTGCTGGCTGATGCTGGAGATGGTCACGCGGAGCTTTATCGTCTACCAGGCACCGACTCGGATGCTCTACGACAGCGCCACTGTGCTCAGAGTCGAGTCCCCAGGGGCTGCTGTTGGGGGAGGGCCGGCTGCCCAGCCCTAATCCTGAACTCCTGAGAAGCAGACACAGCTCTCGCGCACAGGAGGGTTTCCAAAGAGGCCGGAGTCGGAGGAAACGTCGAAGAGCGGAGACTCGATTTGCGCTGAGTCAGGTACCACCATCACACTGGCCCCGGACTGTCTGCCTCGGGGCTGCCAACTGGGGGAGAAATGGGCTCCTGCCTCCTCCCTTCAGCGAGGGGAGAGCCCGGACAGTTTACTGGCTGCCGGGGACCGTGGGCCACGACAGGGCGAATCCAAGTTCTTGGGGTCTTGACGGGGAGGAGTGTGGCAGAGACCCGCCGTGTGTGCCCCAGGGCCGGCTTTCTTGCCTAATCACCAGCCCAGAGGGGCACGGAGTAAATGTCCGTTTCGCAGCGCTCCCTGCAGTTAGGTGGGGCGAGGCGACTGAGTCCCAGCGGTAGCACATGAGTGGAAGGAAGCGCGGCAGGCAGATTCTGGCCACGCCTTGGGGCCAGGGGACTGCCCCATTCCTCCTGAGTGGGCAGCCCAGGGAGAAGGGGGAGCGTCCCGGGTGACCCTGGGGAGCAAGCCGCCACGCTGCCCTGGAAGGTCGGCCTTTGGGCCATGACTTGAGAGAGACGCCCTTCTCAACTTTCTTCTTCCGGCAGAGACGCCTCTTGCTTTAGTCACTCGGGAGCAGGCTCTTTCCTCCAGTCGGCCGAACCGTTTCCGACCTAGCGAGGGCTCCTCAGGCGCCCCTGGCAAGCACGAGGCCAAGAGATCGCAGCAGCACCTAGGGTTTGTGGGGCGACC
>NW_007250776.1:228116-249988 GCF_000164805.1 Carlito syrichta | reverse complement strand
CGGCCGCACGGGCCGGGGCCCGGGTTCTCCAGTCCACGCTGCGTGCCTGTGGGCCGCTGCTGCCATCCGTGGACTTGGGCCTTGTCGGGTGCGGAGACCGGTTGGACCCGGCAGTCCCGGAGGCGCTCCCCCTCCCTCACACCGTGGGCCCTGGAATGGGTCAGTGCGGAACAGACGGAGCCAGCCCGCGCTGGAGGGACCGGGCCGCCTGGCGAGCGCCTGGCAAGGGGTTCTTCCCACGTGTGTCTCGGCGTGCTGAGGAAGGAGACCAGGTATGGCTGGGATGGGCTTTGCCCTTTAGTTTCCCGTGAAGAGCATTCCATCCAGAGAGTTCTCAGGAGAAAACAGTAGCAGAATAACAGACTGAGGCTGGGTGTGTCTTGAGCACACAGCCTCCTGCTCCTTGGGAGAGGGAAGACCGGCTGTGCCAGGTCTGCGGGGGGAGTGTGCGGGACAGAATGGACTCAGCACCCATTACTACATTCACGCATTCATTCATCCATTTATTCATTCATTCAGTAAGTACTTATTTGTTGAGACCCCCTGCTCGGCATTATGCTAGATGCTGGGAATGAGAGGGGCACGGTTCTCATCTGTAATAAGTTCTAGTCGCTATGTGTCTTAGAAACTCCACTCATCTTCCACACCGAGGCAACCCCTGGTTGTATCAAGCTGCTACATCCGAGTGTTGGCATTTCTGGTATTGGTCAGGTGGGTATTCTTGCTGTCCTCCTCTGACCTGCAAGCCATTCTCACTTCTATTATTTTCATCTTCTCTTTTTTGCTTGAGTTGTCTTTCTACCAGCCTCTACTAGGTTAGAGCATCACCCATGTCTCTCCTTCCTCACACAGCCTCCCTGACCCCCCCGCTGCACAGAGGACCACCTTAACCCCAGGTTCCCATGGGATTGCAGTCTGCCAGGGCCTCAACCGGTGAGTGGCAGCTCCTTTTCCCCCGGGGGATGAAGCAGCCTGCAGCACCCACTGCCTGATGCATGGTCGCTCTATGATGTAAAGGATGACAGGCTAGCCAAAGAGGACTGCCAGCTCCCTGTGAGGCTGCGAGGGGACAGAGGCAGCCCTGACACTCTCTTGGTGGCCTAGGATGCCCCCCCAACGTTCTGTGTGGACGCCATAAACGCTGACCAAGCAAGTGCCTGCAGGCCCGGGGTCTACCCTGAAGAGGTCCCTGTGGCCTCTCCCTGCAATGGGTCCATTCACAAAGGGTCAGCTCAGGGGCTCTGGAAGTCCCTCGTCGGGTCCCCTCTCCAGATGCACACTCCAGACCACTCACAAGGAACCATGAGGTCCACGGGCAACCAGGCTGCAGACAGAGGCGGCGGGCCTTGCTCTCTTCTCTGTGGCAAGCAGACTAGTGACACGCAGTCTTGCACCTGGAGATGCTTGCTCAGCACCAGGGGAGTGGGCAGAGAACCAGCCTCTCTCACTTGGTCTCCTCCTGCCCGGGGTCAGTGGCAGCGTGGGGAGGCAGCTGGGAGGTCTGACAACTCATGTCAGGAGCAGAGAGCAGGAGCTCTGGTGGCAGAAAGCCCCCGAGGCAGACACAGCTCCCCCACATTCTCTCTGTCCATCCCTTAATCAATGAGGCTGACGATTCACACTTGGAATGACTGCTACTAGAAGGGACCGATCTGCTGGCATACGGAGGCTCTTGGGAAAACCCATGGTCGGCAGTGCATATGTAGTAAATCTTAGCTTCCTTCACTTCTGGCAGCTGGTGAATGTGACTTTCTGTGAAAGAAGCTGATGAAATAAACCCAAGTTGGAGATTTATGTCCTAAGCATCCCTGAGTGATCTGTGGTGGCAAATGTCACTTGCCGGAGGCATACTGGCTCAGTCTACTCTAAGGTACCACTGAAAAATGGAAGAAGAGGTTAAGGATGAAGATGTGTATTGCTGCTGATATTCCTGCCTGATGAAAGAGTGTCCTCTGTGTGTCACACCAGCTGCATGTTTTTCCTGCCTGCCTTGCAACTCAGTAAAACAGGGATAAAAGTCTGCTGGGGGGACTCTGGGAAGGATGTGCCTCCTTGGTAAGGGAGAAGCCAAGGAGCACCGTCTTTCTGCCCTGGCTCACTCCTTTCTGCCTCTCTTCATCGGACGCTTTTGTGTGAGGACCAGAAAGCTAGATCTGTGGCAAATATCTCGTGACCATCGACGGCGAGTCTGAAGATGTGAAATCAATATGCGATGAATTATGCAGTCAGGGATCCTGGTGAGCCACCTGCCTGCTTGCCTATGGGGAAAACCAGAGCTCCTCCATCTGCCGGGAAGGTGCCAGCCCAAGGCAAGGGCAGCAGAGTCCTGTGAGCTGAGAGGTTAACGCTGGGAGCATGGAGGCAGCCAGATGGCTTTGATCCAGATCACAGCAGCAGGGCCAGGGATACTGAGTGATTCAGGGTTTACTGGTGGCAGTTGGAGGGGGAGAAGTTTTGAGTCAGTATCCCAGTCTCCCTCCCACCTTTTCTCCCTCCCTCCCCTGCTTGAATTGGCCAGAAAACAGGGACCAGTGGATGGAGGAAGGTCTGTGCCATTTCACTTGAAAAAATCAGGCAGCAGGATGGTTCACCCTGAGCACAGGTAGGTTCACTGTGCATTGTTCGTGTTTGTCTGTTTTTTTGTTCTTCTCTCTTGTGCCCCCAACTGGACCATGAGACCATTGAGGACAGAAACTGTCTTATGCGGTCTTGTGTCCCCGGCACCTGGTCAAGGATCCACCTGGCCAAAGCACAAAAGCCACCAGAAGGCAAACACTGGGGGTTCCTCAGACCCAGCGGGGCAAATGAAGGCATTTGCACTCGGGGCCTAGAGTTTTGGACACGAGCCCCAAATCTTCATTGTATGTTCTTGTCATTGTTTTCACTTTAGCTCTGTTTTTTTTAAACGTAGTCTTACATTTCAAGAAACAGAGTGTATGCATCTTACCTATGTAGCGGACAAAGTGGACGTCACGAATGGAAGAAAGAAGAACACAGCCCGGCACAGAATAACGCCCTCGCTGCTGTGATCGGACACGACGTTTCCCAGGTCTCTCATCACTTCCCACCAGATAGGTGTTAGCTTCTAACATGTGACTGCACCCTCTGCAGACACAGCTTTATCTTAAGGTCCTGCCTGTGCTCCCTCAGAAGGCCACGGTCAGCTGTGTCTCCTTCTCCGAGCTTACTTCCTCGTCCTGCGTTCTTTGGAACTTGCTTACCTATGAACCGGAGGGGGCCTCCGGGGCTCCTTCTGGGGATGGCATCCAAATTCTGCCTTTCGATCCTAAGTTCCCTGGAGGAGAGGGTCCCATCTGACCTGCCCGCTGCCCCCTAGCTGCCCCCTCGCCCCTGGCTCGCTGTCCCATCCTCAGCACGACGTTCTGTGCGCACAGAAGACGCGTGGTGGTCGGGATCCAGGGCCTCAACCGGCGAGTGGGTAGCTCCTTTTCCCTGTGGGACGAAGCTGTCTGCAGCAGCCGCTGACTGATGGCTACACCCACTGCCTGATGCATGGTCACTCCATAACGTGAAGGACGGCCGGCTAGCCAAAGAGGACGGCCGGCTCCCAGTGGGGCTGCAAGGGGACAGAGGCAGCCCTGACGCTTGCGGACTCAGGCTGGTAAACAGAGGGGAAGGGGGGATTTCAGGTGGAAGGAGCCCAGAAGGACACTGAGGACACACCTTTGCTCCCAGGGGGCACTGGAAGGGCCACCGCTGCTGTCTTATCTTTCATGGGCTCGAGCCTTTGGTGGGGTGACTCTCATCGGCCCTGGGGCTCCAAAAGGGGGCCGGGATGATGCCCTCCTCGTCGGGAGGCGCCAGGAGCCCAGGCCTGCTGGCCCAGGCTCTGGGTGCCAGCCAAGCCACTGTGAGCTGACGGGCAGAGCAAAACACGCTTTCCCAGCAGGCACTGCAGCCACGGTCAAGGGAGGGGCCGGGTGGCGACCGCTCAGGCCTCCGCACTTTGACGTTGTCTCCCACTCCCTGGCCACTCAGTTTCCCAGCATTTGCCGCCCGGCTGCGCTCTTTGGATCACTCCTCCCCGGAGCTGCTTTGGGCGACTACACAACGTCTGGAGGGGGGAATGGCGGGCTGGTCAGGAGCGTGCTGAAGGTCCCAGGAACTAAGGTGGTGAGTCCTCCGGAGCCAGGGCAGTAGACAAGCCCACCATACCAGCCACACAGCCCAGAGGGAGGGGGGACCAAGTGTGGAGAGAGAGGCTGTGATGTGATGCTAACAGCTTTAGTGTGGGGGTGTTGGGGGGGTGTTGGCACGGAAGGGCAAGGTGGGAAAGAGGAGAGGCCATCTGGCAGGTGTGTGCCACAGAGGAAGCTTGCTTTTTTTTTTACGAGCTCGGAAGAAATGGTGAGCAAGAAACATGCTGGCGCTTAACCTGCTCCTGCGTGCAGGGGATGGGAGGAGGGACACCCTCAACTGGAAAGAACTGAGGAGAAGCAGGGTGAGACACGGAGGTGGGGAGAACACTCCATAGGGAGGCTGAGGCTGAGACAGCGTGTCAGGGTCCTGGGAACAGGGCTGTAAGGGTGCAACCCTGAGTGGAGAGGACAGGCAGATAGCAGGGTATGAGAAGGGCCAGAGGGCGGGAGGGCTTGGAACCCAGGCAGAGGAAAGGGGCCGAGGAGGGGAGTCCTCAGGGCTCTGACTGCCACGTCAGTGTCCTAGTGAGGGGAGGCCAGTGGGCGTCGTGTGGTCCTCCACCAGTGGCAGTCTCTGCAGGGTTAGCCTTGGGTGGAGGGGGTGGGTCAAAGTTCTGTGAGTGGATGAGGGAAGCATTTAAGATGGAGGGTGGACACTCGGGAAAGGCCGAGGGACGGGTGCACGGGAAGTAGAACCCGTGGAAGCGCAAAGCAGCCAAGGAAGGTTGGCCACAGAGGTAGGCAGAGGCTGCCAGCCCGGGGAGCAGGGAGTTTCGAGAAGGGGCTGATTGTCGCTGACCAGTGCTACGGAGGGGGCTGCCGTGGATTCCACCGGATGAAGAACACGGCGGTTTGGGAGGGCGCAGCTTTGGCGGGACGAGGGGATGTAAGCCAGACTGCAGAGGATGAAAGGAAGGGCGTGAACGCAGTGACTGCTCTTCCAAGCAAGGACAGAGAGCAAGAGTGAGTAGGAGACGCACAGAAACTCACATCCTGGGGAGTTAGGGTGAACGTCGTGGAGAACAAAACACAAACTAGGTCATGAAGTTTCAACAGGAGTGCTTTAAGCAAAGGAGTCTTGGAGCCAAGAGGAACAAAAATGACGATGGATTAGAAAAGCAGGGGGTTGCTTGGTAGGAGCCGTGCAGGGGGAGAGGAGGAAGACACTGGAAGTGCAGGGTGGGTGTTTTCGGCCGCCTGCCTCAGGGTGTTTGAATGTAAGGGTGTCTTAGTCCTTTCGGGCTGTTATGACAGAATACCACAGACGGGGCGGCATGTACACAACAGATATTCCTCACAGCTCTGGAGCTGGGAAGTCCAAGGGCAAGGCACTGGCAGATTTGATGTCCGGGGAGGCCTGCTCCTCACAGATGGTGCCCTTCTCACGGAGTCCTCACAGTGAGGGGCAGACAAGCTCCCTGGGGCAATCCCATTCATTTGGGCTGCACCCTCATCACCTAATCACCTTCCAGAGGTCCCACGTTTTCAGACCATCACCTTGGAGGTTAAGATTTCAACCTATGAATTTTAGGGATAGAAACATTCAGACCATAGCAAAGTGGTTACTTGACTGCAGAAGTTCTGTGCTCAAAAAACTATTTTTAGCTCTCTAGTTTTTTTGTGCTTTTTTTGGAGTCAGTCTCACTCTGTCACCCAGACTGGCAAGCAGGGGCACAATCACGGCTCAGCGTAGCCTCAGTCTCCTGGGCTCAGGTGATCCTTCCGCTGCAGCCTCATGAGTACCTAGGACTACAGGCACATGCCACCGTGCCTAGCTAATGTGCATTTATTTATTTATGATTTATTTTTTGCAGTGAGGAGGTCTTGCGATGCTGCCTAGGCTGGTCTCGAACCTTGGGCTCAAGCAATCCTCCTGTCTCAACCTCCCAAAGTGCTGGGCTTACAGGTGTGAGCCGCTGCACTCAGTCTCTCTCTGGTATTTTTGCCTGGAATTGAAATAAGGTGGCCGCAAGTAGTGTCATAAGAGCCACAGAAGTAACTCTGGCACAAGGCTTGCCCGTTTTGTGATTGCTGCATGTCTTGCACTCAGTCCACCCCTCTATGAAGCGACACCAGCAGAGAAGGAAGGCGGCACAGTCAGCAACTCACCCGCAAAGAGCATCCTCCCCGTGAGCATCTCGGCCAGGATGCAGCCCGCGGCCCACATGTCAATGGCTTTGGTGTAGTTATCAGGGGAGAGGAGAAGCCGTGGAGAGCGGTACCACCTTGTAACCAACCCTTCTGACAGATGACCCTGGAAGACAAAATTCCCAGTTCCGCCAGTCAGACATTTGCAGATACCCTCCCTTTCTGCCTCTTCCGGTTTTCCTCCCTTGGAACAGACCCCTTTCAGGAAACCTCTCGTTCTCGCTCCTTTCCTGTTGACCTTGAGGGAGCGCAAGTGAGTGAAAAACGAGGCCTGGTTACAGTGGCTGCATCTGGTTCTGGTTCATGGCTCACGGGTTTGGGTGAGGGGATCTTTCAAAGCCCGAAGGTTCTCCTGCATAGAAAGGGATTCCAGAAAGCAATCTTTTAGAAGGAGTGACTTCCCACCCCAGCTTGGGGCGACTCTGCATCACGAGTCTGCCCTTGTCTGATAAACAGGAGTCCTGCTCAAGTTCATTAGCACTCAACAAGTAATGATGAGACACGGGAGTTTTTTTTAATTCAGCAGCAACATCTTGGAACTAGCCATAAATTTAAAGTCCAGCTGGTTGATGTGGTGCTGAAAATTAGCATTAATGCTACCACAAAGCCAGACACCAGGCCCCTGCTGAGAACAGATAAGGCCATACTCAGGATGGATGCTGGTGAGTAGCATATGGAAACAGTCCTAAAGGACAAAGTGGACACAGCTTTTGTTGGCCCAGGAGGTTCTGAGCGTTTGGCCCAGGGTCTTTTTGGGGATAAATGTTCTGGCTGATTTGGGCCACTGCTCAATGATTTGTCACCTGGGATGGAATCCCTCCTTATGGAATATGGTGATACCCATATATGATATGGGAAGACAGATCCTGGCAATTTAGAAATTGTTTTATAAGTAATTCAGAAAGCTGGCCTGACAGTGAAATTTGGGAAATGTCCATTTGGATTCCCCAGAACAGTCTCTCTAAAGTAAGAAAACAGACCCGTGTGGGTTAAGGTGGGTCAGTTAAGACTGGGGGATCCACTGGAGATTCCAGGGATGGTCTTGTTAATTGTTGCTGTGGTCCCAGTTTAGTGTCTGAATTTTCTTTCATGGATTTAGAAAATATCGCAGTCCTAGGTTAGAGCAGATGAAAAGTTAAGAAGCCACGTACCCAGAAGCTTTTGGTTCATTATACTAAAATCTCTTCATTTGTTAGGCAAAGAGTTAAGTGTCTAAAACCTTTTGAAGACCCCAAATTATGATAGCCTTCTCTCCTCTGTGGCACACACTTTCTCAGAATGGAGGCTCAAGCTGGCTAAGGAAGAGGGAAAGAAAAAGAAGACATATTTTAGCTGGAAATGACTAGAGCATAGCCAGCCCTGGCCTCCAGGCTCCCACCGACATGAACTCCTGACGTCTGTAGAATGTGCCCATCTTGCTGTCTCCTGCAGGCATCCGCATGTGTGTGTTCCATGAGGGCATGTGATTGTCCTCACACCCGGCGCCCTACCTGGCTCTCACGCTCAGGCTGGCTTCCTCTCAGAAACTTCCTCCTTGTTTTGTTGCTCTTTCTTTTCTTCTCTGCATCCCTCCATTCCACCCCCCCTGCCCCCCACTACACATCCCTCTTGGGCAGCAGTTGTATTTTGCTCTACAGCGACTTCTGCATTGCCCAGCCCCATGTCTGCCTCCTAGGAAGGGCTCAATAAGTCCTGCCGAACTGTTAAGCAAACGATCGAAAGACGGAATGAGAAGGAAGCATCGTGTATAGTCTGAGCCCCTTCAAAGTTCAGGCACCTTCGGTAGGGACCACTAATCCTCTTCTTTAACACACCCGACTTTCCAGGAAGATCCAGCTTCCACTTTCAAAGGTGGGAGAGGAGTTTATGTCAGTCAACAGCCACTTATGCTTTGTCTTGCTCCAAAAGGGACCAGCCAATGCAAATTTATAGACATTTAATTTTGTGAAAGTCAAGTTTGTTGAGGTATAATTTACAAAGAGCAAAATTCGTTCTTTTAGTGTGAAGTTCTGTGAGTTTTGACACGAGTACAGAATCGTGGCACCACCATCATAATCAAGACATATCACAATTCCAACAGAGGGACTGATTAAGAGGGCCGGCCTGAGGCAGCTAGAGTGAGTTTCTCCTACAGAGTGAACCAAGATAGTTTTCTCAGCGCCCAGAGAGGAACAGATCCAGCAGCATACCTCATGAGTCTCCCAAGGAGAGAGAAGAACCTCTCAGAGCAAAGAAGAAAAAGTACACTGACCTGGGCTGGAACTGGCCAGACTCTCTTCTGCGCCACACAGTCCACCACAGCCCCCAGAAGCCGTGGGGATGGTGAGTGACAGGACTTTCCATGTCACAGAACGTTGGGAGTTCTGTGCCCCTGCCAGGAACTTGCAGGGCTCCCCGGGCTCTGTGGGACTCCAGTCCCTCATGGGAAGCCGTTTTTCTCACAGCATGCTTGGCCGTGGCGTGGGGCAGGAAAAAAGCCTTGAGAAGTGCCAGCTGCCATTTCCCGGGAACTCAACCCTTGCAGCAGGGTAGAGTGGCTGTTCTCCAGCCAGCGTGGGAGGGAACAAACCCCGAGGGCAAACTCCACACCTGCAGGCAGTTCCTGGCTGAGAGGGTGGCCTGAGAGTACCTGAGGCTCTGAGGCCAACTGCACCTTGGCATTCAGACTACAGATTGAGGCCAAGGTGGGAGCTGGGTGGGACACGTTGCCACAGCAACCTCTCATCTCCCTCGTGAAGTCTTCTGGGCCGGCTCTGCACCTCATGTCCCAGGGGCCTGGGACTCCCGCCAGTCCCCACAGGCGGCTAAGAGTGCAAACTTGTGGGGGGCTTCCTCTCCCATCCCCTGCACGAACCCCGGAGGCACGAAACAGGCAAAACCAACAAACGGAACTTGGGAAACCCCCAGCGCTCTGCCCTGGGCCTAGATGCCAGGCACTTCCTTGGAGCAACACGCACCAAGGGGGAACCTGACAGCCACCATCATAGCCGGCTTTCTCCCACAGGCACCACCTGGCTGGAGGCTAGCAGTACAGCCGACCACATTTACTGCAATGCCTCAGCTTGGGGGAAGGCCTGATCCTAAGTGCCAGTTAGCAGCAATTCGCAAGCCGTGCCTGGCAGTTGAGAAACTCACCACACTGAGGGTACGGATCACCAAGGGAACTCCACAGTGTGGATGTCACTCTCCCGCCAACCACAGATAAGAAGAAATCGTCTGCCCAAGTGAGAAGGAACCAGAAAATAATTCTGACGATATGAAAAAGTAGTTTTCCAACACTCTCAAAAGACCATACCAACTCTTCAGCAACAAAACCTAACCAAAATGAAATTGTTGAAATTCCAGACATAGAATTAAAAAGTTTGATGATAAAATTGGTCAAGGAACTTCAGAAGAAAACTGAAAACCAAAATAAAGAAACTTTAAAACTATTCAGGACATCTATTAAAAATTCTCCAAAGAGATAGACACCTTAAACAAACAAACAAAAGAAATGTAAAAAGCATTTAGAGAAGTACAAAATGCAGTGTACAGTTTTAACAGTAGACCAGTACAAGCAGAAGAAAGTATCTCAGAACTTGAAGATGAGGCTTGTGAACCAGGCAACAATAAAGAAAAAGGAATCACAAAAATCACGGGGAAGTTTCCAATAAATATGAGATTATGTAAAATACCCAAACCTAAGAATCACAGGTGTTCCTGAGGACGAAGAGAAAGCAATAGGTTTGGAAAGTCTAAATCATCATAATAAAGTCTTAATAATAATAAAGTCCACAGGCTTTATGGAACACCAACATAATAGAGAAAATAAACAAAGCAACCAGATAACAACCAGAATGACGATAAGATTAGTACCTATCATTATTAACTCTGAACATAAGTGTTCCCAATGCCCCACTAAAAACATATAGCGTGGCAGAATGGATAAGAAAACACAACCCAACTATCTGCTGCCTTCAAGAGACCTACTTAACTCACAAAGACTCCTATAGACTCAAGGTAAAGGGGTGGGGAAAAATACTCCATGCAAATGGAAACCAAATATGAGCAGGAGTAGCCATTCTCATAACAGATAAAACAGACTCTAAATTAACAACAGTAAAAAAAGACAAAGATGGCTATTATACAATGATAAAGGGATCAATCCAACAAGAAGACACAACAATTTTAAATTTACATATATGCCTAACATCAGTGCCCCCAGCTTTATAAAACAAATTACTAGACCTAAAAAAAGGAGACACAATACAATAATAGTAGGAGACTGCAACACTTCACAGACAGCAACAGACAGATCATCAAGGCAGAAAGTCAACAGAGGACCATTGGAATTAAACAGGACTCTAGAGGAAATGGAACTAATGGACATCTTCAGAATGTTTCATCCCAAAACTTCAGAATATACTTTTTTTTAATCAGCCTATGGAACATTCTCCAAGATAGACCATATGATAGGCTACAAATCAAGTCTCAATAAATTTAAAAAATTAGAAATCATATCAAGCACCATCTCAGACCACAATGGAATAAAACTAGAAATCAACTCCAAGAAGAACTCATGAATCCAAACAAAACCATAGAAGTTAAATAATTTGCTCCTGAATGATTCTTAAGTCAACAACGAAATCAAGATGGAAATTTAAAAATTCCTTAGGGCTGGGCTCGGTGGCTCAACCTGTAATCCTGCGCTTTGGGCCAAGGTGAGTGGATTGCCTGAGCCCACAGGTTTGAGACCCACCTGGGCAACTTGGCGAGACCTCGTTTCTACAATAAATCAAAAAATTAACCAGGTGTGGTAGCACACGTCTATAGTTCCAGCTACTTGGAAGGCTGAGGCGGAAGGATCACCGGAGCCCAGCAGGTCGAGGCTGTGGTGGCCGGGAGCGGCCGCTGCACTCCAGTCTGGGCGACAGAGTGAGACTCCAACTCAAAAAAAAAAATTACTTAAAACGAATGACAACAATAAAACAAGTTATCAAAACTCCTGGAACACAGCCAAAGCTGTGCTCAGAGAAAAATTTATAGGGTTTAACTGTAACTATAAAATTATAACTATAACACTGAGAGATCACATATCAACAACCTAACATCGCACCTCAAGGAACTACAAAAACATGAACAAACCAAACCCAAAGCTTCAGGAGGAGAGAAATAATGATGATTAGAACAGTCCTAAATGAAATTGAAATAAAAAAAACCCCAAAAGATCATTGAAACAAAAAGCTGATTCTTTGAAAAGATAAACAAAATTGATAGACCACTAGCTAGATTAATTAAGAAATGAAGAGAGAAGACACAAATTAACTCAATCAGAAATGAAAAAGAAGACATGAAAGTTGATATGATGGAAATTCAAAATATCCTACAAGACTATTATGAACACCTTTATGCAAACAAACTAGAGAAAATGGATAAATTCCTGGAAACATTCAATCCCTCAACCTTGAATCAAGGAGAAATAGAAACCCTGAGCAAACTAATAATGAGCAGTGGGATTGAAACAGCAATCAAAGTCTCTTAACAAAAAAAAAGTCCAGGACCTGATAAACTCACAGCTGAATTCGACTAGACCTTTAAAGAACAAGTACCAATTTTAGTGAAGCTACACCACAAGATTGAAGATGAGGGAATCCTCCCTAACTGCTTCTATGAGGCCAGAATCACTCTGATACCAAAGCCACTAAAAGACACAACCAAAAAAAGGAAAACTGCAGATCAATATCCCTTATGAATATAGACGCAAAGATACTCAACAAAGTATTAGCAAACCAAATTCAACAGCACATAAAAAATATAATAATACATCATGACCAAGTGGGTTTTATTCCAGGGATGCAATGGTGGTTCAACATGCACAAGTCAATAAATATGATCCACCACATTAACAGAAATAAAAACAAAACACACGATCATTTCAATAGACACTAAAAAAGCATTTGATAAAATCCAGCATCCTTTCATGATAAAAGCCCTTAGCAGAACAGGGATAGAGGGAGCATTCCTCAAAATCATAAAAACCATAAAAGACAAGCCCACAGCCAATGTCATCCTGAATGGAGAAAAGTCGAACACATTCCCCCTCAGAAGGGAACAAGGCAAGGATGCCCACTTTCACCACTACTAGTCCACACCGTGTTGGAAGGCCTAGGCAGAGCAATCAGGCAAGACAAGGAAATAGAGTCTATCCAAATTGGAAAATAATAAATCAAACTATCTCTATATGCTGATGATATAATCTTATGGTTAGAGAATTCTAAAAACTCCTCCCAAAGACTGCTGGACTTGATAAATAAGTCCAGTAAAGTTTTAGGATACAAGATCAACACACACACATCTGTAGCACTGCTGTACACCAATCGCGACCAAGCTGATAATCAAATTAAGAACTCAATTCCACTTATAATAGCAACCAAAAAGCTAAAATACCTAGGAATACATTTAACAAAGGAGGTGAAAGATCTCTACTAGGAGAACTACAAAACTTGGATGGAAGAAGTTGCAGAGGACACAAATGGAGAAAAATCCCATGCTCATGGATTGGAAGAAACAACATTATTAAAATGACCATATTTCCCAAAGCAATCGAGATTAAATGCAATCCCTATCAAACTACCAATGTCATTTTTCACAGAATTAAAAAAAAGTCACTCTAAAATTCAGATGAAACCACAAAGAGCCAAATAGCCAAAGTAATCCCAATCAAAATGAACAAAGCTAGGAGCATCACATCACTGACTGCAAATTATGCTACAAAGCTGCAGTAACCAAAACAGCATGGTACTTGTACAAGAGCAGACACATGGACCAGTGGAACAGAATAGAGAATCCAGATATAACCCAATGCCTACAACCAACTGATCTTTGACAAAGCAGACAAAAAACAAACACTGGGGAAAAGACACTCTATTCAACAAATGGTGCTGGGGGATATTGGATAGCTACATTCGGAAATCTCTTACCATATGCAAAAATTAACTCAGGGTAGATTAAAGACTTAAATGTTAGACCTGAAAACATAAAAATTCTAGAAGAAAATCTAGGAAAAACTCTTATGGACATCAGCCTAGGCAAAGAATTTGTGGCTGAAACCTCAAAAGCGAATGCAACTAAAATAAAAATAAATAAGTGGGACTTAATTAAACTAAAAAGCTTCTGCAGAGCACAGGAAATAACCAATGGGGCAAATAGGCAACCTACAGAATGGGAGAAGATAGTCACAAACTATACATCTGACGAAGGACTAATATCCAGAATCTACAAAGAACTTGAATCAGCAAGAAAAAAGCAAATAACTCATTAAAATATAGGCAAACGACATGAACAGACATCTCTCAAAAGATGACAGACAGATAGCCAACACACATGAAAAAATGCTCAACGTCACTCCTCATCAGGGAGATGCACACACCTGGAAAAGACCATACCAAGATACCACCTTTCGCCAGTCAGAATGGCCATTATTAAGAAATCAAACAAAAATACCACGCTGGCATGGGTGTGGAGAAAAAGGAACATTCATACGCTGTTGGAGGGAGTGTAAATTAGTACATCCTCTATAGAAAGCAGTACAGCAATGACTTAGACCAAAAGCAGACCTACCAGTTGATCCAGCAATCCCACTGCTAGGTATCTACCTAAAGGAACAGAGGTTGTTCGGTAACAAAGACACCTGTACCCGCCTGTTCATCGCCGCACAATCCACAATGGCAAAGATGTGGAATCAACCTCAATGCTCATCAGCTGGTCAGTGGATAATGAAAATGTGGTGTCTAGATACACTATGGTCTACCAAGCAGCCATAATAAAGAAGAATCATGTGCTTTGCAGCGACACGGTTAGAGCCGGAGACCATTCTCCTATGTAAGCTGACTCAGAAACAGAAAACCGAGCGCCACATGTTCTCACTCCTGTGGGAGCTAAATGGCCGCAAGGATGAGCACAATAGACACTGGGACACCAGTGAGGGGGGCGGGAGCGAGGGTTCGGAAGTTACCTACAGGGCACAACGTTCACCGCCTGGGGAGTGAGCTGCCTGAGACCTGTTCCCCAGCACGATACAACCTGCCCGTGGAAGGAACATGCCTGTGTGCCCCTGAATCTGAAAGAAAACATTTTTTTGAAAGACGCACAAAACAATTTCATCCTCTCAGACTACTCCCTCATGTCCCTTTCGGGTCACCACCAGCCCTTAGCAACTATTGTTTTCTGTCTCTCCAGTTTTACCTTGCATCAAATGTTATATAAATGGAATCACAGTGTGTCGCCTTTTGAGTCTGAGTTCTTTCACTTAGCACAAGGCCCCTGAAACTCAATCATGTTGCGTGCATAGTAGTTTGCTGGGAATTCAAGTCTGGTTCTGAAAATTATAGAGATGAGCCATACTGTCTGTAGTTCACTTCTGAGTGAGGAGCTTACACAGAAAGAATGGTCTGGTTTTATTTTCACTCGAAGGGTGAGATTGTCAGGGGAAGACTAAGGCAGAGTACCCAGAGGGGAGGTAGCTTCAGGGGAATTATCTTTGAGAGGTGAAGGAACAGTCTTTCATGGAAGAGGATGTTCTGAAATGAACATCTGTCCCTCTTCAGCATCTAGGTTGGAAGCAAAGCAGGGACACAGGGGCCTTCCCTCTGAAATACCTGCCCTGAAAGCAAGAAAGACGTTTACATGGGCAAGGCTGCCTTTGGGCCAGAATTAGGGACCAGGTCATATTGGCAGCAAGAAAGTTCTCCCCTGGCTCTTTCTTACCTTGGATGAAAACCAATAACCTAGTGTATTTTTGTCAACTCTACGGTTACTTTAAAAGATATAAAGGGATTTGTTGATATGCTTCAGAAGCCCTGGGGCCAAGAATAATCTGAGAGTTAGAGTCCTCTGCAAGAGAGCCCCTGGGAAAGGGGAGATGAGAACAGACAGAAGGCTCCGTTTCCTGGGCAGACACAGGGGCTGGGGTCCGGCCTGCAGCTGAGATGTGCCCTGAGCCTCTGAGTGGAGTGGAAGGGACCCTAGGGCCCACGACATGACGCTGGCGATCTGAGTCCAGGAGAGGAGCTTCCTCTGGGCGTGGTGGCTCGGGCCCGGAACCCCAGCACGCTGGGACGCAAAGGTGGGAGGATCCACTGCGCCCAGGACTTTGAGAGCAGCCCGGGCAGCAGAAACCCCACCTCTATGAAAACACTGAAAAACTAGCCAGGCGTGGTGGCATCCCCTTGTAGTCCCAGCCACACAGGAGGATAAGGCAGAAGGATCACGGGGAACCCAGGAGGTCGAGGTGGCGGTCAGCCCGGAGGGTGCCGCTGCACTCTGGCCTGGGCCACAGAGCGAAACTCTGTCTTAACGATAATAATAACAAAATTTAAAAAGAGGCGTTTCACTTGAGGGGATGGGGTGAAAGAATTTCTAGAAAAAAGTATTTAAAGGATACCCAGGAGTGGACGCTTAATTTCATCAAAAGAGCTCATTTATCAACGAGCGTGTTGGCGGCAAGAAATCCTCAAATAAACTTTCTGCCTGACCTGCCACGTGAGGAATAGTTTCGGCTCCATTTGGATGCAGAGAGGAACACGTCCTTGGGGATCAGATCCGGCGGTGGGAACTGTCTGGACGTGGGTCTGTGGGTGCGTGGGGGCCAGGTGCGCGGGTGAGGCTCCGAGGCGCCCCTGCCCTGAGGAAGTACGACATCCACACTGCATGGCTTCCGGCGATCACCTCTCAGTGTGCAAGAGGCGAGGCTGGCGTTGGCCCTCCCTCACCGCCTCCTTCCTCCCGCCCCTCTGTCCCTTGGTGCTCCCGGCTGAGAAGGACGCTGGAGGCACCATGGGAGGCAGTGGAAATGGCATCCTGTCCAGACCCTCATGGGGGGGGCACTGGGGCCTTCTTCAGCTGTTCCAGCCAGCCAGGTTTCATGGTCCCTGTCGTCACGTAGGGCCTGCGGGAGGCTGTGACTCTGAAGCCTTCAAAGTGTATGGGAAATAACCTAGAAGAGCAGAATTAGGGGCCCCAACAGATCGAGAGACCAGGTTTAATGAAAGCTCTGAGCAAGCTCTTTGTGGCAGGAGCAGGAAAACAGTTCCTGGCCCCAGCTCTTGCCAGGGGATGCAGGACAGCCTGGACAGAAGCCACTCCAGAAGGGCGGCCCCATGGCTGCTCCTGTGTGGCCCCGGTTCTTCTCCGCAGTCACGCCTCCTCTGCCTGACCTTCCACGCCCTCGCTGTCCTGAGCCTGAGCTTGTGCGTCGGGGGTTTGGAAGGATGAAGAAGGGAGGCCTCAACAGACCTTCTACTTCACCCTTTCATGATATTGTGCCCACTCATCCCTCATGGGTAGGGTGGACTTAACGTGGGACAAAATTCGCCAGGAGTCAAACCACAGTCAGCGGTATACCTGTGTGTGTGTGTGTGTGTGTGTGTGTGTGTGTGTGTGTGTGTGTGTGTGTGCGCGCGTGCGTGCGCGGGGCTGGCGGGATGTGGGGGGCTGGGAGGCAGGGGGTACACAGGGTGGGAAGGACTGTTTCTCCCCTTCATGCCGAGTTGATGTTTAGGACCGTCCCTGTTTCTCGGCCAGGCTGCCGGAGGCCTCTGACAGTCCCACCTTCCCAGCCAGACGTTTCTGCAATGTGTTCTGAGAGCTCAACATGTGTGAGCCCCCATGTGGAGGACACGGAGATGATGAAGACCATCCTGTCCTCACAGAGCATATCATGTGATCAGAGAGATGGAATGTTAACATGAAAACGACTGGAAGGACCAGGGATTAATCATGACCAACACTTACGTGGGGCTTACCCTGTGGCCGGTGCTGGGTTAGCATTTCACAGGAATTTGATGCAGGCTCTGCACAGTGTAGTAAAACACCTCTGTGACCCAAGGTCCTATAACTGGGAAGTGGTTGCGGGTGTCTGGCTCCAGGACCTGTCACCTTTAACCTGGGCACCGTACCTCCCTTTGTGGTATACTAAAGAGAGTAAATAGTAAGTGTTGCCAGGCGGAGTGTGAGGCCGCGCTCCTGGCCTCTTGACTCACTACCGAAAGGAATTTCAGGGCGGCCAGCAAAGTTCTTAAAACAGAATTTATTAGCAAAGGAAAGAGAGGGGAGAAGAGAGATTCATGTCAGAGACCTGGCATGGGTAGATTGCGTGAAAAGAAAACAGCGCTTTTGCTTTTGACTAAAAGGCTTGATATGTCTTCACGATCACTGACATACCTAGGAGGGTGGGCCACAGATGTCCACTTTGAAGAGATTGCCATGGCTTATCCTCCGATGGGTGAGGGGTTGGCCTTTTCCCTGAACGCGCATCGTGCGTTGACGGAAGACCTGCTAGACTTGTGGAGATATACATTCATGAGCTGAAAGGCGATCTGCTGTGCATTTCTCACCTTTGATAAGCTGAGGCATGACGTTGAACCTTTTACTTTCCACAAGGAACTTGGAAGGGTTTTAGTCATGGTTATGCTGAACCATGAACCAGAAGGTTGGGCTGCACCATTTTATATCTTGATGGGCTTTTTTTCTTTTGAAGGAGCTGAGGAAGTGGGGTGGACTGGCAGGTCCACATTCCAGTCTGGCTACAGAAAGATGTCTGGACTCTTCCTTAGTTTAAGCTACAAACTGCCTACCGGAACTTTGTCTATCTGTGTCTGACCTGCACTGACTACCCTGTCTCAGGAAGTGCAGAGAGGCTGTATTTTGTGCTGAAATGGGTCAGAGAAGGGCTTGTGGAGGTGAGGCTTGAGCTGGGCTTGGCAGATGGGGACATCTTGGATGTGGAGGGACATGTGAGTGGGCGATGGGGAGCCAGTGTGAACACAGGTAGGGGGATGGGAAGACCTGGACATGCTCTGGGGACAGAGAGACATCTGGACACAAGGATAAGTGGGTCATGGGAGGGGCTGAGGAGAAGGTCCCCAAGGACCCACCCATCAGGATCAAGAGGAGCGTCTGTGCACGTGCAGACTGCCCAGGGCTACCGCTGCAGGAGTGCTCCTGTCCCCATCTTGAAAGAGCTCCCCAGGGAAGGCGAATGCCCCTCCCGGTCTGGAGGGCTGCCCGGCAGGTAAGGAGCTTCAGCACAGGCTGTGGAAGGGCTGCCTGGCCCCCTGCTTTTCTCACTGGCCCTGGCAGGCCCGAGCCCTGGAGTGGGGCCCTGTGGATCCTGCTAGTGGGTGGGGTGCGGGCGGAGCAAGGTCGCTGCAGGCCCGGCGCTCTCCTCCGTCGCCCCGCTTCGGGATGCCACAGGTAGGGCTGGCGTCCAGGCTGCTGGTGTCGGGAGACGGGTTAACGAGCTCAGGAAGGCCTTGGGCCGGCCCCTGGCCTGGCGCGAGCTTGGGAGGAGGGGTGGGAACACCTCTGTGTGCCCCTGTCTGATCTGGGGAAATTAAGTCGAGCCAGAAAGAGATCGAGGCCATGGAGAAGTAATACTCAGACTTGGGGGAAGTGGGGCTGTGGCCCAGGTCCTGGCTCTTGTGGGGCCTGGGTTTCCAGGAGGCCTGGCGGATGTGCAGCGGAAGGCCTGTTGCACAGGAAGGGGAAAACCGGCCCCTTCAGCCCAGAGACGCGGAGGGGTGGGCCTGGGAGCTGCCTGCCAACATCTGCAAGGCTGTCACCTGCAAGAGGAGCCGAGCTTGCTCCCCGAGGCTGCGGGGACAGATGAGAGCCAAGGTGTGAGACAGAAATCCATGTGGCATGACAGCACGAGCGCCTCAAGACTGTCTTGGCTGCTTCATGTGGATGGACGTGTTTCCTCTTCACAGCAATCCCACGAGGTCGGGACTCTCGGCCCAGTCGTTTTAGAGGAAGAAAGCTGAGGCATAGAGACGGTAGGCGGCCGTGGTCACACAGGCTGCAAGTGTCAAAGCCACGATTCAACCCCGGGCTGTGCGGACGGGGCTCACTTGATCTGAGTACAGCAGAGTCCTCCGAAGCTGCCAGGGGTCCAAGGAGGGCCGGAGCTCTCAGACAGGTGCCGAATGGACAGCCTCAAGGAGAGATGTGCTTGACCACCCTCTTGCCGATGCACTGACTACCCTGATAAACATGTCTACACCTTTGATAAGCTGACTAAAACATGACTCCTCAAACGCTGGGGGCCACTTGAATCCTGAAAGGACCTCGACTGGTTGGGTGCAGAGTCCACTCTGTGTAACAAGGCGATGCTGATGCTGCCGTTCAGAGGACCACGCCTGGCCCAGCAAGTGCCTGGGTGGTCTTTACCGTGCCAGCCTGCCCTGAGATTTATCATTTGCCTTGCTCGCAGGCCAGGCGGGTTTCTCAGATCAAGCAGCAGAATGACCCATAGAGTAGGGATTAACTCTGTGATTTACCAGCACTCATCTAAAGATCATTTACAAAACAACATCTTCCCAGAGGCCCCATTTAAGCAGACACATACGGCCTCCCTTCCATAGACTTCTCTCTCAGAAGGTCTAATTCCCGTTTGCACCAATACACATCTGAGGCCTGTGAGAACCTTTCCGAAAAGGAATCACACCACAGCCAGACAGCCCTTCTCGTGGCTGACTCCAGACTCATCCCGCTAAACTCATTTCCAGGAAAACACGCGGCAGGGGATCACTCAAACTGAAGAAGGGAACACACAATCCTCAAGCCCAGCTCAGGCCACAATCACTGGGAAATCATCTGGCACATTCCAGTGTGCAGCGAAAATGGACATGGGTGGAGAAACAGGACAGATACATCAGTTGTACTGAGTCTTTACGACCTTCTAAGATGCCCTCAGTGCCGACCTACTGATCCCCTTTCTCAGGGTTGCCCCTTCCCCACCCCATGACCTGGGGCATCCTGGCCAGATCCTGATTCACCCAGGTTTCTAGGGACGTCAACCGAAAGCCCAGTTAAATTCCTACAGGCCTGCAGATCCTTGCTGGACCGTCCAGACCCCATGGGGTCACTTCCCTTTACTCTAAACAACATTATCGCGAAATTGTCTTTAAAATCTTAAATTGTGATAAAATATACACACCCCCCAATTCTCCACTTTAGCCCCTTTTAATGTGCATTCAGCAGTATTGAGAACACTCATAGTGTCGTGCAACCCCTACCACCATCCGTCTCCAGGTCTCTTCCGTCTTGCAAAACCGGGACTCCGTGCCCATTCAGCGACAGCCTCCCAAGCCCTTTCCCCGCTGCCCCTGGCAACCACGGTTCCACTTTCTGTCTCTGAGTCTGGCTGCTCTTGGCACTTCACAGGAGTGGATTCACACGGGATTTGTCTTTCTGGATCTGGCTCATTTTGCTTTGCATAATATACTTCTCCCCACTTTTAAATGTCAGGAAAGTGGGAGCAATGGAGTGGGCTTCCTTGTAAAAAGGAAACAAACAGCATTTGGTGAAATGCTGTTATCTTCCAATTCACCCAGAGTTCTCCGGCAGATAAAAGCTTTGGATGTTATCCTCATGGGGTCCAAACCGTGAACTCTAAATCCTATTACAATGAAGACAGGACAGTTTGTTTTGTTTGTTCAGAGATGTACCAGAATTGGCAGTTCCATTACCGCCGTCCTCGTCAGGGCCAGTGGATGGGCTCGACAGAGAGACAGGTGGGGGCAAGGCATGGTTTTGGCTGCTTCAGCCTCAGTTTCCCCATCTTCTTGTGCTGCAGAAGGGTCTACAAGTTCTACTCTGTGGGGCATTATCCCCCTAGGATACTGCATCAAAATCTGTAAGTGGGGAGCTTGCTGAACCCAAGAGATTAATTTTTAATAGGCCAGGCCCTGAGCAAATGGCTTCTTTTAGGAAGATACATGATCTGTCAGGCCATAAATAGGCATCTGTCACACTGGCTTACAGGCGGAAATACAGTGGCACTCTGAGCAGGCTCTCAAAACTGCTACAAGTTTGAAGCGCCTGGGAAACTTAAAAAAAAAAAATCGTGGCCGGGCACAGTGGCTCAGCCTGTCATCCCAGCGCTTTGGGAGACCAAGGCGAGAGGATTGCCTGAGCTCGGGGGTTTGAGACCAGCCTGGGTACCTTGGTGAGACTACATTCATAAGTGAGACAGGTGCACAATTTTCCTTTTTCATACTTCACTTGTCTGGTTTTGGTACCAAGGTTATAATGTAGGGGGTATTCCTTGTTTTCTACTAACTCTATGAGTTAATTAAGGTCAGAATTATTTGTTACTTAAAAGTTTGGTTGAAGTTGGTAAAACTATTAGGCATGATGTTTTCTTTCTGAAAAGATTTTAACTACTGATACAAATTTCTTTAATAGTGATTATATTAATTAGATTTCCTATTTCTTTTTGAGTCAAATTTAGTGATTATATTTTTCAAAGAATTTATTTCACATAATTGCTTAATAAACCACAATACAAGTATGAATTTATTTAACAAATGGACATTTATGAGCATAGTATTCCCATAGCTTGACTTTCTTTTGCATCTGTAGTTGTTTCTTGATAAGCGAGGGTTGTTGGAATGGTTCTGGTCCTATAGGCCAGCTGACCACTTGTTGGGAGGCTGACACTCTTTTTTTTTTTTTTTTTTTGAGTTGGAGTCTCACTCCGTGGCCCAGACTGGAATACAGGGGCATGCTCCTGGCCACCGCATC
>NW_007250776.1:221932-228066 GCF_000164805.1 Carlito syrichta | reverse complement strand
TGCTGGGCTCCGGCCATCCTTCCGCCTCAGCCTTCCAAGTAGCTGGAAACTACAGGCGCGTGCTACCACGCCCGGCTAATTTTTTGATTTATGTAGAGATGAGGTCTCGCCAAGTTGCCCAGGCGAGTCTCGAACCCGCAGGCTCAGGCAATCCACTCACCTCAGCCTCCCAAAGTGTGGGATTACAGGCTGAGCCACCAAGCCCAGCTAGGAGGCTGACACTCTTAAGCCTACTGACGCACAGCCTGGTTTGACTTTATTTCACATTGATCACAGAGTCGCCATAATAGCAGCAGGTGGAGCAGGGCCTTGAGCATCTCCTTGTGGCTGAACGTGGCTTTGTACTCGGTGAGCTCAGGGATGGGGCAACAGGCGTCAGCCGGCTTCCTTCTCTTTCCCTCTTTTGCCCAACTGACATCCTATTCCCTTTCCTCTGCCCATTTAGGCATTCTGGCGTGTGGTTAGAAACCTCAGTGGCTGAGGATCTGATCTTCTGTTTTCTTCTCTAAAGAGATGCTCTTTGTCATTTCAGTTGAATCTCTCTTTGCAGAAGAGGAACTGCCCATCACCATCATGACATCATCCATGACAGCAGAGATTCCCAAAAGCACTTGCAATATGCCTGCCAAGCACTGTGCTAATAGTCTGCATGAAGAGTCTCAATGAATACCCCCTGAATTACGAATACAGCAAATATCTACTGAGCTTCTATTCTGTTCCAGGCACTATTCTGGGTGCTAGGACAGAGCCGTGAACCAGGTAGATAAGCTCCCACTCTGCGGCACACACCTGTCGCCCCTGGAGTTTGAGGCTCTTGTTCCTATATTACAGATGAGTAGAGGAAGGCTGGGGAAAGATGAGGTGAAGTGCTAAAGCTGGGAATAAATCAGGCTTGGTGTGCTCACATCAGCGATTCTCAAACTTAAGTCATCGGAACGACTGGAGAGTTTCTGATTCAGTAGGCCTCAGGCGCCGCCAGAGAACCTGCAGGTCTAACAAGTTCTCAGGCACCGCTGGTGCTGCTTGCCGGGCACCACACTTTGAGCCACTGCTCTGCAGCACAGAACCAAGCCTCTGAGCCTTCCTTCCCACTCCGCTCAGGCCCCACTTCCTACTCTCTTCGGAGCCACATCTCTCCTGGCACGTGCCGGGCCCCTCCACCACACCGACTCTGCACGTCCCTGCCGTCAGCTGGCAGTGTGTGCTCGGCTGTCACCAGCTGTCTCTGTGTGTAATTACCTTAATTAACAGGTTCTCGCCTACAATCCATGTAAACAAGTTATGCTGCTAAAAAGGGCTGTTCCTGTACCTGATTTCTGAGGCTGTACTATGGGCAACACATACCAGTGCCCCCAGCGGATGCTCTGGCTTTCGGCCAGAAGGTGAGGAGGTTCTCGGCTGCGGAGTCCCCTGCTCTCAGACCTGCCTCCTTCCAGGAAGCTCTGCTCTTTGCCCCTTCGGGATCGCAGGACTCAAGGCCAGGGCCGTGTCACTTTAGGCCGTTCCTGCGTCTCAGGGGTGGGAGCCTCAGCCCTCCCCGGAGAGGTCAGGAACTCGTTGGCTGCATTCCCCACAGTGCCCCAGTCAGTAGGTCCTTGAGCAGGAGAAGCTCTTTGGAGGAGCTTAGGACTGGCAGTGCTACGGTGCCCCGTCCTAGATGCCCTTCAAGTAAAGCCGGCACGAACCAGAAAATAAGCTACAAGCACGTCCAACGAAGGTCAAGTTTTCTTTCCACAACGACCACTTTGATTTTTGTTTTTAGTGAGCAAAAGCCAAATTATTTATGCGTCCTTCTTGGGTGTCCTCGCTCTGCTGGGGCCCTGACTCCTGGCTGCTCCAGCACAGGTCAGGGGTCACAGTGCATGGTAACTACCGTTGACTTTTGCAGGCGATTCTGACTCTCCTCTGCACTCCCATGCCAGGCAAGGACGCCTCAGATGCGGCGGATCTGTGTTGAGGCCACGAGCTCTGGGGCTGGGTCCAGACCCTGGGCCGATAATGTATTTGCTGGGGACTCAAAGCCACTTTCTTAACCTCTCTGAGCTCTGCATCATGAAGCCAATGCCCACGTCACAGGGTTGCTATCAGGATCAAATGGAAGGCAGCTTGAGAATCTCCCAGCTCTGAACCCCCTCCTCTGCCCCCACTTCCTCCGTCTCCATTTGCAGGGAGATTTGCAGTCCCCTCTTCCCTGTTACGTCACGTCCAATCTCGGCAGCCTCATGTCTGGGTTCCTCGGGTCTGCCTCCGCCCCCCCCAGGCAGCCCTGCAGCGCTCTGCCGCCCAGGGGTGACCACCACCCCTGCTCTTGCCGGGCCCTCCCTTTCCTTTTACTCCTGCAAGGCTGCCTTCCAGCACCAGCCCTCGGGACACCCGCCAGCTCCAGACGACCTCTTCTGCAGGGTGGGAGCGGGCTGGAAAGGTGGGGGGAGCTTTCCACACGAGACCCAGGGCCAGTCTGCGCCACTCCCTCCACACCGGCCATCTACGCCTCCTTGTCTGGCTTGCTGAGGTCTCCATGTTCTGTCTTCCCAGTCCGATCATCAGCCCCTGACAGGCAGGGAGCAACAGTAGCACTCACCGACATTGCCAGTTATATCAGGCGCTTGCCGTTTAGGCTTACTGAGTGCTTGGAGCGGCCAGGCTAAGCAGGATAACCTCCCTGGCATGACACCTGGCTCAGATGTTTGCCTTCCGCAGCCCCTGCTGATGATGGTGGCGGCGACATGCTGACGACCAGCCCGTAGACGCCCTTTGGCCTTCCACCCTCCCGATGAAGGTGCTGCAGTGGCAGGGCGAGGGAGCACGCACCGCGGGGGCTGGGGAGAGACACGCGGGACCAGATCTTCCGGATGAGCTCGTGGCCACCTGTGCGGCGTCACCCGCGGCCTCGCTGTTCACATGATCGTCCTGGAAGCCTGTCGTGGGGTCTGATGGCTCCACAGGAAGAGTGCACGGTCCGGGGTGACACTCCGCTGGGCCTGAAGGACGTCTGTCATTCATCAGTAAGCATTCGTTGTTCTCAGCCGGGAGATACCGCCCCCGTGCGCCCCCCTTAGAGAGCTCGACACAGGGCTCGCACGAGTGGAGATGCCGTGAAGTAAGTTTTCCGAAGTATGACAAGCTTTCTCAGTGGAGTCTCATCTAGAAGTTTGCCAGTCACCTCTCAGCAGGACCTTGGGGAACAGGACAGCAAGCGGGGGGCTTCCGAGGGGAGCGGGAGGGACACGTTTGGCCCTGGATAGGGACTGTAAAGGGCAGGGACGGCCCTGGGTAGCTTGAGGAGCCTTGTGGGGGTGACGGTGGTGGGGGAGGACAGCTGCCTGGGGCTGTTCTCAGAGGACCGGCGTCCACAAGACTGGTGTCTTCAGGGGACGTCACTCTGGAGAGCCGAGCTTTTTGGAGAGCAGAAGGTTTACCCCCGTGTGCACCTGGCCTCGTGACTTTCTTTGGATTTTCATCGTCTTGGACAGAAATGTTCCCAAAACAGAAGGGCGTCGCTTTCAGCAGCTTCGAACTCCCCCCCATTCTTCTTTTCCCCAAGCAGCAGGCCCTTTTGGCGTCCCCATCCCAGTCTCTTGCAGATGAGCACTGAGCGCTTCTGGCTGAATCCAGGGCAGGAAGCCACAGCCACGTGCACAGGCCTCCCCTGCCTCCCGCCGCAGACCCCGGGGCTCCGAGGAACGTGGTTTGAGAACGTCTGTGGAGGTGAGCACCTCGAACCCCAAGTCAGAAGCCCTCGAGTCAAGCCTAGACCCACTGCTCCAGTGGCACAAGCCAAGCAGGGGTCTCGGCCACCTCAGGCCTGGGTTTCATCCACAAAGTGGGAGACAATACTATAGCCTGTCTCCTATCACATTGCCACAGGACTCAAATAACAATTGAACACTCGGACACAGACGCGTGGAAAGTATGTGCACGCCCAAAAGTACTACCCTGCCCAGGGTCTACTGTCATTCACATCATGCACAAACTGGCTTCTTAAAAGATGCCACAGTGTAGCAGGCGGGGAAAGCCCTGGTTCTGCTCCTAAGGACTGTGTGACCTTCGGCAAGTTACGTGTCCTCTTGAAGCTCAATTTTCTCACCTGCAGAAAGGAAATAACAAGGTCTTAAAATGCACCAAATGGAGTTTAGCCTCCTTCTGCGGGGCCAAGGTCTAGAACGCCAGTTATCACTTGCTTCATCACACTGTGCGGCTTGGACATTGGAGGCAGGAAGAAACTCCTCACCAGAGTTGGAGAGCTGTGATCTTTGTTAATTCTCTGTCCGCCTTCCACTGTCCTGCCTCCTTACTTGTCTGACTGCCTGCTGTCACTTCCCTCCGCTCAAAGCATGCCTGTCGGGTCCCTCTCCTGCTGCCTCTAGTCAGCTGTGGATTTCGCGACCAGACGGTGGCTACTATAGTCATGTGTGATGTGAGGGCGCACAGGCTCAGGTCAAAGGCACCCACTTCGCAAACGGCCTGTGCACCATCTGCTTGGCCACCTGGGATTTTTAAACTCCTGCCTGCCTGTGGTGCCTGTGGTCAAGGCTGCAAAATGGGAGGAGTTGCTGTCCTTACCCAGGAGTTCAACGTCTGGCTCCATGAAGGAGCCAGCTGCTACCCCAGGCCACTGCTCCTCCCCCTGGGGACTCCGGGTAAGGACACTAGATCAAAGCTGGAGCAGAGTTCTCCAACTCCAGCTTCCAGCCTGTGTGGAGCCTTTTGTTTTCCTGCTTCCCACATGCCCGGGCTCTGCCCCACCAAGTACTAAGAATTGCAAAGAGCTTGTGTTGACTGAGGGCTCCCTCCCTACCCTTGCTCTGCTCAGCACTTTGCATTCTTTATCTCCTCTGGTCCTTAGAACAACCCCCAAAAAACCGCCCTGCTCTTTCTTTTCTACAGGTGAGAACACTGAGCTTTGAGAGGACACGTCGCTTGCTGAAGGCCACACAGTCCTCAAGGAGCAGATCCCACTCCGGCATTTTTCTCCTGGGCTCTCAGAAGTGGAGCTGAAGCCCTGCTCCCTCCTGGAGGTTGACATTCTCTCCTGCAAAGAGGGCAGCGACCTGCGCACGGATCTCACACGCATCGTTTGGTCCATGAAGAACAAGAAGAGCTTCCCTCCAGAGGGGCAGGGGGCCCACCAGGGCTGGGTGAGGCCCCACACGGAGCCTTCCGGCAAGAAGGCCCAAGACCCAGGCTACGGGCAGACCACAGTCTGGCCGTGCCGTTTCTGGAGCAACGATGGAAGGGTTGCTCAACTCTCCCTTTCACAATCAAAAGTAAAACTTAAAATGTGAACATCTCCAGGCCGTGTGGCCCTGGATTAAACTCATACTGAGGTGCAAGCGGCTGACACCAGCTCCCTTTTAAAGAGCCACAGAGAATTTTGAGAGGAGGGGATAGGAAAGGAGATGGGAGCGGGCAGGGTGTGGGTGTGAGTGCCAATGCGGACGGTGGCACAGAGAGGCAAGACGGGGTGCCGACAAAGACTCCACCGACTCCACACTTTTTCTAAAAACAGGCCTGGCTGCTGCTACTCTCTCTTCTTGACTACCACAGAGGTGAAGAACCTTCACTGGGCCACAGCCTGGTGAAAACCTGAGAATGATAACAACACATTTTGCAAAGGAATTCTCCAGGCTAAATGCACCCCCCCACCCCTACCCATGATGCCCTGAGTTGAAAACGACTGATTCTGGAAAACCGCCTCTCCTTGAATGTCACATGGGCATTTAAATGATAATAATGTGTCTGGGCATTGGAACTTCATATCTACATCTTACACACAATATGCCCTGGAATTTGTGAAGTCGAATGGCACAGGCCTCCATGATCCCTATTTTCTCCCACTGAAAAGCAAAAGTGTCAGATTTCAACAGAGCACGAATCCTGCCTGGATGCAGCCAGCTCAGTCCGACCCTTGCTTGTCTCCCCCTTGGGGCTGCCCTGCTCTTCCCAGGACACGCTTCGCCTTCCCGGCTGGTTCATTCCTACAGCTTTCTTTTCACCATCTCGCAGGGTGGATTTGTGTTTGTAGTTGTGTTTCTTCATTGAGGCGGTACCAGTTCGTTTAAAAATTCCAGCCATTGAAGAAGTCAACTTTGGAGTGAATGCCATTCCTCAGTTCTCAAGAACCACCCCCCCCC
>NW_007250776.1:196910-221912 GCF_000164805.1 Carlito syrichta | reverse complement strand
CCCCCCCCCCCCCCCGTCTTTCTCCATGGGGAAGCACAACCGGGTGTAATTCTCACTTTTCCGTCCCCCTCCCGTGTACACAGCCATGTCTTTTCTTTCCAAAAACAAGATGATTCTTTCATACTTCAACCTTTTTTCATTCATCTAAGACGGATGGCTTCCCATATTAGTATAACATGAGCTTTTTAAATGGTTGCATAGCACAGAATCCCTTTGTCATTTGAAACCTCTGTTCAGAGTTCCTTAAATGTTCTAAATGTCTGTTTATAGAGTTTAGGTTCTCGAAAATATTCCAGCCAAGGCCAACTCACAGAGTCAAGCTGTCAGCAGCAAAATGCTTTTTTGAGAAGGAAATTGATATGTTTGCATATAAACTCACACCTGGATCTCAAAGAGTAGGTATGGGAGTGGGTTAGAAATATAAAAGCTCTAGCCAGGTGCAGTGGCTCACGCCTGTAATCCAAGCACTTTGGGAGGTGGAGGTGAGAGGACTGCCTGAGCCCAGGGGTTCAAGACCAACCTGGGTAACTTGGCGAGACCTTGTCTCTACAATAAGTCAAAAAATTAGCTATAGTTCCAGCTACTTGGAAGGCTGGGTGGAAGGATCGCTGGAGCCCAGCAGGTCAAGGCTGCAGTGGCCGTGAGCATGCCGCTGCACTCCAGCCTGGGTGACAGAGTGAGACACCAACTCAAAAAAACAAAAACAGAAACAAAAAACAAAAAAATGTAAAAGCTCAACCGAAAGTCTTACTTTGAGATAGAGGGTACAGCTACCCTATTTCCATTCTACTATTTGTTAAAAAAATAAGAATAAAAAGGCCCCGGAGAGAAGCAAGGTCAGAGGCCAGTCAGAGCTGCTGGCCAGGGAGGTCATGTCAGTGATCGCACACAGGCTAGGCAAGGCAGGGCAGAGAGCTCTGCCGGCTACAGGCGCCCCAGCCGGGGAGGCGAGCTTTCCCGGGCTCTGGCCAAGGTGAACAAAGGCCGGGGCCCCCACCCCCCTCCTGCCTGCTCAAGCCTGCACGATCCGGGTGGGAAACTCAAGTCCTGACACGGGGTCTCGAGGATCTTTCTCCGGTAAGGATGACCAGATGCCAGGGCCCACAGGATGGATTCCTAAGGCTGTTTAAGAGGTTGGACTCGCTCGGTCTTCCTCAAGTGCTATTCATTATTATTGTATGTAACCTGGCAAATAGGCCTCATGGAGAACTCTGAAATCAACAGGGTTCTTCGTTACAGGACGGGTCAGCGCTTCTAATAAGCTTATGTTCTGGAGAGTCTCCAAGAAGAGGAACCTCCTTTTCAACCGAGAGCCAGGAGAGATGCACCGCTCTGCCCACTTGAGCATACAATTATGCTCAAGAATAGAACTATGATAACAGAAGATGCATGACTTTGTGCTCAGTCTCTGAGACACCTGCCCCCCACGCCCCTCTCCTGGAAGGTGGCCCATGAGCGCGAGGGAACTCGGTGTTCCAGGGCAGCAGGGCAGCTTTGTGGGAACTACTCTCGCGCTACGCGTCCTGGAAGGGACATGCCATCCTCCTCAGTAGAACTCGTTCACAGATGTTCACCTCCCATGTTGGAACTCTCTTGGAAGACCTACCTCTTTGTTCCTTTGGCCTCTCTGAAAGAGTCAAAAGCCAGGCAGGTGCTTTCATGAAGGCTAACCCATGTCCTCTTCCCAGCCTCCAGCCCCTCCATGAAATCCCTCCCTGATGGAGGAGATGACAGCCCTGCAGTGCCAACGCAGAGCCCTCTGGACCACAGGTGTGCATGCACGTGGCCAGGAGGGGCTTCCATTCGGCGCTGCTTATCCTGTGTCCATGTTTGCCCATCAGACTGCCCTTCCCACAGAGCCAGCTGAACTTACAGCATCTACCGCAGTGTCTTGCTCAGAGTGGACTCTCCAGACATGGTTGCTGGCTTGATTAAAATCAAAGCCTCTGTCTCCTACGCAGGCATCTGCAGCAGGTGTGTAAGAGCAAAAGCCCCCTGGGAACTTGCTGAGTGCAGGAAGAGGTCAGGCTGGGATTTTAGATGTGCCACAGGAAACTCACGATGCGGGTGAGCTACTTTTGGATGACATAATGGTTTGCAAGTGGGGGCGATCCGGGCCCCCAGGGAACATCTGGCAATGTCCACAGGCACCTTCAGTTGTCCCAGCCAGGCTCGTAGCTACCGGCTTCCAGTAGGTAGAGGCCAGGGGCATCACTCAAGATCCCACAACAAACGAGACAGCCCTCACAGCAAAGAATCATCCGGCCCCTGATGTCAAGAGTGCTAAAAGTCCTGGGATTCCTGCGGGCTGCCTGGAAGAGAAGGAAGAAGATGGACTGAGTGACCTGCAGAACTGGGGCTGGGTACGTGGAAACGGTCCCATGCCCCTGGCCTTCCCACGCCGCTCCGATGGCTCCTGCGTTCGGATGAAAACCCAGCCTCTGTGGAGGCCTCCGGCTGCCTCACCCCGGGTCTCTCTGCCTTCCTCTGGGGCTGCAGCCACCCTCTCCCCACCCCAGGGCTTGCTCTCGTCCTGGTCCTTCGGCCCCCGACACGGCCTTCTTCCTCCTGCCCGGCCGCTCCCTGGCAGCTCAGTCCGAAGCCTTCCCTGGCCACCACCCGAGGCAGGCACTGCCCTCGGGGTCTCCACGGAGGGACTGTCACTCCAGGAGGGTGGGGCCAGCCGGCCTTTGCTCCCTCCTGGGTTCCCCGCCTAGCGCTTGCACGTCGATGTGAAGTGAATTCAAGAGAAGGACATTTTGTGAGCACTTAGAAGAAAAGCAGAAACTGTTAGGGGCTGTTTTAAAAATTCGGGAAGGAAAAGTCAGACTGATGTCATTTAAGAAACCCAATCCCTTTATCCAGTCAATCTGTGTTTCTTGCCTGCACTTTAGGCACTCATGTTTTGTTAACAGGGTTATCAGAGGAGCGGATCAAGGAAACGCAGGACACTTCAGGCAGGCGTTCCACAAAACAGCCCTGCAGGCTGAAGAATGGAGTGGTTCCCTCCCAGGCACGCATCTGTCAGAAGTGAAAACATGTTCACACAAAAACTTGTCCATGAATGCTCATGGCAACACTGTTCGTGATAACCAGAAAGTGGAAACAACACAAATGTCCATCCTCTGATGAAGGAATACACGTAGTGTGATGTAGCCCCCCCATGGAATGTGATTTGGCCACAAAAGGAAACGACACAAAATGCGGATGAACCTTGAAGCCATTGTGCTCAGTGAAAGAAGACAGTACCCAGAGGAGAAATATTACATAGTTTCACTTACACGAAATGTGCAGAATAGGCACATCTATAGATAAAGTGGATGAGTGGTTGCTTAGGGTTGGAGGTGGGCAGGGGTAGCGGTGAGGAGGGCGTGACTGCTCTGGGGTGTGGCGTCAATCGGTTGTGGCAATAATGCACGACTCTGTGAATACACTAAAGCCACCGAATTGTACAGTAAAAATGGGTGAATGACAAAGTATGCACATTATGTCCCAGTAAAGCTGTCCTACATATGTATACGTGCATAAATATACAAAACACAGACAGCCCCCTTGACCGTCGCAGCCGGCCTTTGTGGAAAACACCACGGGCAGGGTCTAAGGCAGAGAATCCGCCAAGGACTTCAGACCCAGCTGACCTTGCCCCTGTGGTCTCACTGCTCAGGGCCGGTGATCTCAGTCTCAACTTTGCTTCCCTCTCTGCCATCAGCCAGAGCTAAGCTGAAGGGAGCAACACGGTTTTCTTAGATGGCCCTGAGGACTCGGGCAGGTAAAGAACTGACAGAGATTTTAGGAAAGTTGCATTTCATTTGGAAGACACACCAACTGGGCCCACGTTGGATGGGGCAAATCTCCATCTGCTTAAAATGCACAAGCTTGGGCAGCCTCCTTGGGTCCCCTCCTGCTGTGGGAGCTCTTCTGTCCTCTTAATAGATCCTGCTTTCTCACTTGAAAACACACACACACAAGCTTATAGGGAACGAACTGCAGGTGGCCCGCTGGCAAGACAAGCTGTGAGCTGAGCACAAGCGTCCTTTGCCAGCCATCCAGCAGGAATGGAGTGGGGTGGGTTTGATTTGCTCAGCTCAGGAGCCACGTCTGAGAAGATCCAACATTCGAAGAAGAAACACTGGACCTTTCAGCTCATGAATCTGTATGCTCCCAAGCCTGGCGAGTCGCCTGTCAAAGGCAAAAATGTGTGCTCTGGGAAAAGCCCATCTCTCAGAGGCGGAGAGACGGCCACCTCTCCACAGCAGATATCTGTATTCCATTCTCTTGAGCATATTAATTATTGTGGAATTATACCAAGCTTTTAGTCAAGAGCCAAAGTACCGTCTTTCTTTTCCAGAGACTCGCCTGGGCCAGCTCTCTTCCTGGCATGAGCTTCCTTTCGCTTTTGTACTTCAGCTAAAAAAAAAAAAGGGAACACTTGTGAAGGAAGTAGGAAGTGGCGTGGTGCTCTGGCCAACGGAGGGGCGAGCTGCCAAACCCTGCTGCTCCAGCCCCTGGTGCTGGAAGTGCCCTCAGTCAGTGTCTGCCTTGGTGCACTGCAGCCAGGGAACAGAATTCAATTTCCGACGACTGAGTGACTTCCTTCGCTTCCGGGTCTTTCTGAATTTTATTTCATGAGGGTGCAAGACAAGAGGTAGAAGCGTGGGGAAGAGGAAGCACATTCAGCAGCTTGGCCCACAGAATGTTCAGAAGAGACACTCATTTGAAGTTAAAAGCCAAAGAGCCACAAAACTCCTGATGAGAGTTGTTTTTGTCTGGCCTTCCTATGTTTACTCCCTGAAGCCAAACCCAGTCCCCACCATCACCACAGGCCAGTTACTTTCTGGGGGCCGCTCTAGGTAGTTGGCTGATCTCTAAGTTCTTTTTTTTTTTTTTTTTTAATTTTTATAATAAAGATGTGGGGTACATTTCAGGGTTAGGTATACAAACATTGATCATGCAGGTACGCTTGTTGATGAGGGATGCCCCTCCCTCCCCTAGCAGTTTCCCTCAACTGCCAGTCCCACCTTCCCTCCCCTGACAGTTTCCCACTGCTGCCAATTGCTTTCTTATAGCATTATAATTTTTCAAGGTCTGTTTATGAATGAGAACATATGGAACTCTGTTCTTTGTTTCTGTGATAAATCACTGAGTATGATAGATACCAAATCCATCCAAGTTGCTGCAAGGTCCATATATTTGTCCTTCTTTATGGCTGCATAATATTCCATTGTGTATATGTACCACATATTTTTTATCTAGTCCAGCTTCGATGGGTAGCATGGTTGGTTCCATGTTTTTGCTATTGTGAATAGAGCTGCAACAAACATATGTGCGCAGGTATCTTTTTTGTAGAATGATTTGAGTTCCTCTGGGTATATTTCTAATAGGGGAATTGCTGGGTCATATGGAAGGTCAACAATGGCATCTCTAAGTTCTTACCTGGCTCTTGCATTCTGTGTCTCTGAGAAGTGTGCTCTGCTGGTTAGTTTATGTTTCAGTGTCTCCTGCACGCCACTGTCCTATCAGGACTCCCTGATAACTCCCTGACAACAGCAGGCTCCAAAGAGCTGGGTGTGCCGAGCACCCTTGTCAGGGGCTGCTTGGGAAGATGGCAGGCTTTCCCGCTGGATTCTCCTCCCAAGTCCTGTCTGTGGGTGTGTGGTAAACAGAGTCGGCTTCCCTCCAGAAGGCCTCCCGAGGATGCAGGGCAGAGGCCAGAAGTTCTGGGATGAGGGATCGAGGCTGCTTGGCTCTCATAGAGCTTCACATCTGGAGTCTGGGGTCTTGGTCTCCAGAAGATGCTGGGCCAGGAGTCCTCGCTTGGATCTCTGCGGTCATGGCGCGACCACTCAGGAAGGCATGTTCATTTCTACACAAGCTTACGGGGATGGGCACCTTGCTCAAGGTGGCACAGACGACCCTTGGCCACAGGACCAGAACCCAGGCTCCTGGCACCAGCCAAGAGGTCTTTCTTCCACACCGCCTTAAGTTCTCGCATGGCTTCTGTGCTTTTAGAAGAGAGGGGTGTTCCCAGATGTGGAAACCAAGGCACAGGCAGTGAAAGCCGCTCTTGTCACTTGTTGAGTTGGGAGCACAATGGAGACAAGAAATCAGACTGTCTGCCTCTCAAGCCACGGTTTTGTTCCCTGTCAAGCAACATTTAAAAAAAAAATTTTAAATGTGCGGAGTACAATTCAGCGTTAGGTATACAAATATTCATTATGCAGGTACCCTTGTTGATGAGGTGTGCCTCCCCCTCCCCTGGCAGTTTACCACTACTGCCAATCCCTTTCCTATAGTATTACGATAGTTGTTCGAGGTCAGCATATGAGTGAGAACAAGTGATACTTGGTTCATTGTTTCTGTGATAGATCACTAAGTATGATAGACTCTAAATCCATCCAAGTTGCTGAAAAGTTCATAATTTTGTCCTTCTTTATGGCTGCATAATATTCCATTGTGTATTTGTACCATATTTTTTTTTACCCAGTCCTCTTTTGATGGGTAGCATGGTTGGTTCCATGTTTTTGCTATTGTAATGCTGCAATAAATATGCATGTGCAGTTATCTTTTTCATACAGTGATTTGAGTTCCTTCCAGTATATTCCTAGTAGGGGGATTGTGGGGTCATATGGTAGGTCAATTTTTAGATCTTTGAGGAATCGCCAAACTGTTTTCCACAGAGGCTGTACTAGTCTACACTCCCACCAACAGTGCAGAAGTGTTTCCCTTTTGCTACATCCTCTCCAGCACCTGTTGTTTTTTGAGTTACTGATGATGTCCATTTGGACTGGAGTTAGGTGGTATCTCAGTATGATTTTAATTTGCATTTCTTTGATGACTAGTAAAGCTGAGTATTTTTTCATGTAATTGTTGGATGCTCACTTTTGAGAAGTGTCTATTCATATCTTTTGTCCACTTTGTAATGGGGCTGTTTTTTTCTTTTCAGCACGTTTGAGTTCCTTGTAGATCCTAGATGTTAGACCTTTGTCAGATATAGGCAAACATTGGCAAATGTTTTTTTCCCAGCCTGTGGGCTGTCTCTCCATTCTCTCAATGGTTTCTTTGGCTTTGCAAAAGTTTGTTAGTTTGATGAGACCCCACTTGTCTATCTTATCTCTTATGGCATGGGCACTTGGGATTTTGATCAGGAATTGGTTGCCAGTTCCAATAAGGGTGTCTCCTGCATTTTCTAAGGTTCTTACAGTATGAGGTTTTACATCTGGGTCTTTGATCCATTTAAAGTTTGACTTTTGTGTACGGTGATAGGTAGGGGTCTTGTTTTAATCCTCTGTATGTGGTCAGCCAGTTTTCCCGGCACCATTTACTTAATAGGTTCCCCTTTCCCCATCTGTTGAAGGTGGAGGCTTTGTCGAAGATGAGTTGGTTGAGAAATTTTACTTCTGGAATCTCTATCCTGTTCCATTGGTCTATGTGCCTGTTCTTGTACCAATACCAGGCTGCTCTGATTATTACAGCTTTATAATAGAGCTTAAAGTCTGGGAGTGTGATGTCTCCTGCTTTTTTTTTTTTTTTTTTGCTGAGGATTGTTTTAGCTATTTGTGGTCACTTATGTTTCCATATGAATTCCTGTATTGTTGTTTCCAGGTCTGAGAAGAATGCTGCTGGTAATTTAATGGGTATTGCGTTAAATCCGTAGATTGCCTTGGGTTGGATGGACGTCTTAATGATCTTGATTCTTCCAATCCATACGCTTGGAATATCTTTCCATTTGTTTGTGTCATCTTTGATTTCTTTGAGCGGTATTTCGTAGTTTTCTTTGTAAAGGTCTTTCACTTCTCTGGTTAGGAAGATACCATGGTATTTCATTATTTTTGTGTCTATTGTGAATGGGATTGTGCTTTTTATTTGTGTTTCAGTTTGTTTATTTTTGGTCTATAGGAATGAGACTGTCTTTTGCACATTTATTTTATACCCTGAGACTTTTCCAAAGTCCTTTATCAGTGCAAGGGTTTTTTTTGTTTGACAGATTCTCTTGGGTTTTCGAGGTATAGAATCATGTTGTCTGCAAAGAGGGATAACTTAACTTCCTCTTTTCTTATTTGAATACCACTGATTTCCTTCTCTTGTTTGATTGTTGTAGCTAGGACTTCCAATCGTATGTTGAACAGGAGGGGTGAGAGTGGGCGTCCTAGTCTTGTTCTGGTTTTCAGGGGAAAAGGTTTAAATTTCTGTCTGTTTAGCAGTATGTTAACTGTGGGTTTCTCGTAGATGGCTCTTACTATTTTGAGGCATGTTCCATCTATGCCTAGATGCTCAAGGGCTTCCATCAAGAAGGGGGGCTGGATTTTATCAAAAGCTTTTTCCCACATCTAATGAAATAATCATGTGGCTTTTGTTTTTACATCTGTTGATGTATTTAATGACATTTATGGTCTTGCGGATGTTGAACCAGCCCTGCATCCTGGGGATAAAACCTACTTGGTCATGGGGGATGACTTTTGAGATGTGTTGTTGGATCTAGTTTGCTAGAATCTTGTTGAGAATTTCAGCATCTATGTTCATCAAGGATGAACATTCCTATAGACCAACAATAAACAAACAGAAACACAAATAAAAAGCACAATCCCATTCGCAATAGACACAAAAATAATTGTTTGAGTTTCAAAGTCTGTATTCTCAGTGGCTGACCTCCCAGGGGTCTGTGTGAGACTCCCATTTTTCCTTTGGTTTTTTTTCATCTTCCCCCACCTTTGTTTTTAAACCTCTTCTTTAATTCTGTTGTTCGGGGGATAGCTTTTACTTTTGTTTGCACAATCTCCTCTTTTTCCTTATGTAGATCTTCTGATTTTGTTCAATTCTGAAGCTGTACTAGGGCTGAAGGCCTGTGCTTTCTGCAGTTTTGAGACTGAACTAAGAGGGGAGCTGTGACCCAGAAGGTCTCTGCAGATCCCAGCATCCACTGGCAGACATGTGGGCCCCCTGGAACGCACTTGCCACTGCCTTACGATCTGTCCGTGCAGTGGGGGTGCAAGTTTGCCCCCGAAAGCAAAATGGGGTAAGAAAAGGGAAATGAATGGGAAAAGGATGGAGAAAGACAAAAGGAAGGTGGAGAGAGAAAAGAAGAAGAGAGAAAACAGACAGGCGTACCAAGTAACAAATTAACAGAGAAATAAAGGCAGAAAAAACAAAAAAGACAAAAACATACAGACAATCATACAAACAAGCAAACAAAAACCCCCGTTGGTGTTCTCTTCCTCAAAAATACCCAGACACAAACAGAAAAATCTTTAACTTTTTTTAAAAATAGCAGAAACAAAACAAGTACAAAAATGTAAACAAAAACAGAAAGAAAGAGAGAAGAAAACAAGCAAAAACTGAAACAAAAAATAACCAAGAAAAAACCCCCACTCTCTGGCTATTTCTGTAACTCCAGGTTCCTTTTGGCTGCCAGCTCCACCTCAGGGAGGGGCTCTCTTCTCCCCTCCACTCTCAGCACAGACTGACAGGGTTGCTCTCAGTGTGGGTCTAATGCCCCACAGACCGCCGCAGGAGGAGGATGGATCAGATCCGGACTCACCCTCCTCGCTGCTGCCGCTGTCGAGTCTCCCACTCAGATCTGCATCTGTGCCTGTTCCAGCCTGGGGAGGGGCGTCTGTCTCTCTGAGTCTGATGAGAGGAGAGCCTCTGGCTCCCAAGATGGAGGCTGGGTGGAGATGGGTGGAGCCATGCAGGTGTCTTCCTGGTCTCTGGACTGAGAAGATGGTGCCTGTCGGTGTCTCGTCACTGGCCTTGGAGCTTCATTCCAGATTCCCATGACCTGCCTTCTCCCTGAATCCTCCTGCTCATGCCCGGTCTGCTGCTTTGGGTGACGGCGTGGGCTGGTGTCAGGCGGTGAAGGGCGGCTGTTCTCTTCTGCCTCCTCTCCAGAGAGCCCTGAGAATGGAAGATGATCCTGCATGCCAGGGTCTCCAATCTGAGGGCGGTGATGGGTTGCAGTCACCTCTGTAGGAGAGTCCCAGATGCATGAACCCACGTCCTACCTCAGACGAATTTCCACTCACCCACCAGCACACACCCCCTCATGCAGAGAGTTTTTATGGACACTCGCTTTTTGTGGAGACTCTCACAATCCGACCTTTTCCATATCCATCTTGCCCAGAAGCCAAGCAGTGTTTTTAGTACCGTGTGTTTCTGCGGGGTATGAACTGTCCGCCATGAATGCTGTGAGCAAGGAGTCTCAGAGAAGGAAACAAGAAGACGTGAGAGGGAAAGAAGAGACGAGATGGAGGAATGGCAGCTGAGCAAAGCCGGGACCTGGTGCCACCTCTCCAGGTGCCAGGCCTGCAGAAACGCAGAGAGGTCTGCAGAGCGCTGACACCCTGCGCCTGGCCCTCCAGCCCCAGACCCACGGGTCTGTCTGGAATCTCCTTCTGCATCCCTGCAACAGCCGCCACCCTGCTTGGCTTCATCCCAGGGCCTGCCCACTGATGGCTTCACGCGAGCTTCCATGTGGGTGCTCATCCGGGCCTGCCTTTGTTCCTTAGTGCCGGAGCCATGTGACCTTCCTCTCCTCCTGACGGCCTGTCATCTGAGGACCATGCAGCTGCTTTCTTGAAGGGACCCATATCCACACCAAAGTGTGATGCTGAGGCAAGGAGGTGTCTCCTCCCCGCTTCCTGGAGGCAGAGCCTTCCCAGGGGGATGAAGGGGCGTCAAAGCTCTTCTCAGTTACAATAACAGAAGCCGCTCAAAGGAGTTTATGCAGAAAAGGGGCTCCAGCAGGAACTTCTCATGGCGTCTAGGGGCAAGACGCCCCCAAAGGGCTGAAAACGCTAACCCGGGAGCAGGACACCGGCCGCATCGTGGTCTCTCCACCCGATTCCCCTCTTTCCTCAGCACCCTTCATCTGTCCGATACAATGTGGCTTAACAGGTCTCTGGGGTGCGTCTGTTCTGTCCTCAGACGAAAGGGACCCCCAGGCCCAACCCATTCCTGCTGGTCGGGTGGGGGCACGGATGTTGGTGAGAGGCCTAAGGGGGGATTCCAGCAAGAGTGGAGACAGTCTGACCATTGTGATTCTGTGGTTTCGGCTCCACGCAGGCCTTCACGCGGCCATGTGGCCAGTTTTCCTGCACCCCTGGGAGTGAGGAAACTTCTCCTTCCAGGGCTGGGACTCATGTTGGTAAATTCGGGGACAGCTAAAAAAACCTGGGCTAGGTAAGTTTCCCTCTTAAGTATAAACTCCATGAAGGCGGGGGCCTTGTCTAGAGTCTTGTGTTTTAGCCTCGTTTCGCCAGCCCTCACACCAAAGCTGGCACTCAAATGTTTGTCTATTTAATGAATCTCTTTATTTCAAAACAGCGGCATTAAACCATCACCAGTGAAGATGATGAACACATCCGTCATCCCCAAAGTTTCCTCCCCATCCCCAGGTTTTCACTACTTCGTTTTCTATCACTATGGGTTAGTTTGCATTTTCTAGAATTTCATATAGAGGAAATCTTACGGTTTTTATTCCATTTATTTATGTCTTCTTTCAACCTCATCTTGAGATTGATCCATACCGTTGCAAGTGGCTTACTCCCTTCTGTTGCAGAGTGGTAATTCCAGTGTAGGGTTATATTCGCTTGTTCCTTTGAATGTTGATGGGCATTTGGTCAGCTTCCAGTTGTTGCTTATGAGAAAGAAGCTGCGATGAACATTTGTATACAAGTTTTTATAGGAACACATGCTTTCGTTTCTCTGGGGTTAATACCTAGACTTGACATGTCTGGGTCATATGGTAGATGCAAGTTTAACTTTTAAAGAAACTGCCAAAACACTTACTAAAAATGGTGATCACATTGATTTTCAAGTATTAAATGAAACTTGCATTCCTGGAATAAAACATACTTGACCAATATATAGTATCCCTTTTGCATAATGTTAACTTCAATTTGCTAGAATTTTGTTTAGAGTTTTTGCATCTATGTTAATGGGAGATACTAATCTGCTGCTTTCTTATGCTGGTTTTCGTCATGTTTTGCTGTCACAGTAATGCTTGGAATGAGTTGGGAAGTATTCTATTTTCTTTCATTTATCAGAAGAGTTTGTAGAATTGGTATTATCTCTTTCTTAAATATTTGGTCAAAATCATTTGTGAGGCTCTTGGGGCCTGGATTTTTTTTCTTTATGGAAAGATTTTTTTGTTGTTGTTGAGTTGGAGTCTCTGTCACCCAGTCTGGAATGCCATAGCACGCTCATGCTACCTCAGGCTCGACCTGTTGGGTTCAGGGGATCCTTCCACTTCAGCCTTCCAAGCAGATGGAACTACAGGCATGCACCACCATGCCCAGCCAATTTCTTAAAAAATTTATCCTAGAGATGAGGTCTCACCATGCTTCCCAGGCTGGTCTCTAACCCATGGGCCAGGCAATCCTCTTGCCCCTCCTTCTAAAGTGCTGGAATTACATGTGTGAGCCACCACACCTGGCCTAGATTTCTAACTACATATAAAATCTCTTTAATGATTAAGGACATTCAGATGATGTATTTCTTCAAAAAGTTTTTCTTGAGATGTAATTCACATGCCATAAAATAACTATTTCAAAGTGTACCCTTTAGTGATTGTTGGTATCTTTGCCAGGTTGTGCAACCATCACTACTAATTCCAGAACATTCACATCGCCCCGACAAGAAACTTCGTACCCACTAGTAGTCATGCCCCACTTTCTCCCATTCCCCCATACCATGCACCCCTCATCTATTTTTTTTCTCTATGGCTTTGCCTATTCTGTACATTTCATGTAAACGGAGTCATATAATATGTGACCTTTTTGTAACTGGCTTCTTTAATTTAGCATAAAGGTTTCAAGAGTCATCCATGTTACAGTATCAGAACCTCATTCCTTTATATGGCCTGAAGAGTCAAACAATCTTGAAAAAGAATGAATTTGGAAGAGACACACTCCTTGATTTCAAAACTTACTACAAAACTGCACTAGTCAGGATAGTGCAGTATTGGAATAAGAGAGACATAGAGATCAATGGAACAAATTGAGAGTCTGAAAATAACCTTAAAAAATTCATTGATATTTGCAAAAGTTCTAAGACAACTCAATAGGAAAAAAAGAGTGTTTTCAACAATTGGTACTGGGACAATTAGACATCCATAGGCAAAATAGTGAAGTTGGACCCCTATCTCACACTATATACACAAATCAACCGAAAACAGATCAAAGACCTAAATGTAAGAGTGAAAATTATAAAACTTTAAGAAATCACAGACATAAGTCTTCATGACCTTGGATTAGGCAATGGCTTATTAGCTATCCAATCACAAACAAAAGTAACAAGAGAAAAAAATAGATAAACTAGATATAAAAAGCATTTGTGCCACAGAGGACAACATCAAGAAAGTGAAAAACAACCCAAAGAATTTGGGTGGAGACTTTATTGGGAATTATTTATTCGCTAAAGGACTTGTATTTACAAAATACACAGAAAATTTAAAATTCAGTGATAAATTAAAACAACCCAATGAAAAAGGGGCAGACTGGGCATGGTGGCTCAAGCCTGTAATGCCGACAAAGGATCTGAAGAGTCAGTGTCCCAAAGAAGATACACAGATGGCCACTGAACACACGAAAAGATGCTCAACTCCATTAGCTGTTGAGGAGATGAGAAATACAAATGATGAGAAATACAAACCAAAACCACAATGAGGCCGGGAGCAGCGGTGCAAGCCTGCACTTCCAGCATTTTGCTGAGGTGAGGGGACTGCCCGAGCCCAGGGGTTCGAGACCAGCCTGGGCAACTTGGTGAGACCTTGTCTCTACAATAAACCAAAAAATTAGCTGGGTGCGGTGGCGCACCCCTGTAGTTTCAACTACTCGGAAGGCTGAGGCGGAAGGATCGCCTTGGCCCAGCAAGTCAAGGCTGCTGTGGCCATGAGCATGCCATTGCACTCCAGCCTGGGCGACAGAGTGAGACTCCAACTCAAAACAAACAAACAAACAAAAAACCACAATGAAATACCACTTCACACTCACTAGGATGACTAGAATAAATAAAACCAACAGCAAACAAAAAGAAACCCAGAGAATAAGAAGAGTTGGTGAGGGGGTGAAGAAATTGAGCCCTCGTACACTTCTTGTAGAAGTGCAAAATGGTGCAGCCACTTTGGAAAACAGGCTGTAGCTCCTCCAACAGCACCATACCACCCGGCCATTCCACTCCCAGGTATGTGTTCAAGAGAAATAAAAACAGACGTTCACATAAAAACTTGACTATGAACGTTCACAGCAACATTATTCATAGTAGCCAAGAGTAGTAACAACCCAGGTGTTCATCAAGCTGACAAATGGATAAACAAAACGTGACATACCTGAGACATGATGTGGCAAAATACAAAGAAACAGAGCACTTATACCTGCTTTTGCCACGTGAATTAACCTCACAAACTTTGTGCTGAGTGAAGTAAGTCTGTTGCAAAGGCCACATATTGTGTGTGACTCCATTTATATGAAACGTCTGGAAGAGGCAGATCTATAGAGAGAGAAAGCAGACAAGTGGCTGCCTGGGCTTGGGGGGATGGAGGACTTTGGGGGGAGGCAACAGCTAAAGGGAGCACTGTTTTCCTTTGGGGTGATGAAAATATTCTGTAACCGATTCGAGAGATGGATGCAAAGCTCTGAACATACCAAAAGCCACCGAGTTGTACATTTTAAACGGGTGAATTATACGGTATGTTAATTATAGCTCAGTAAAGTCATTTTAGAGTTCAAAGGCAAATATACAAAGGCAAATATTGTTCTACTGAAAGGAATCCTGCAGGTGGAGGCCTTTTCTCAAATGGCTGCATGCTGGGGAGCCTATGTTCCTAAGAAGCAGGCCCTGGACATCAGCGAGTCTCCAGTGGACAGCGGGCGGAAAAGAGAGCAGTGTGGGCGTGTGGGGAGAGGCCACTTCACACTCACACTCTGGGAGAGGCCAGAAGAGGGGCCAGGAAGACGGGCAGGAGAACCAGCAGGGAAGGAGGGCCAAGGGCAAGGGATGACACTTCCCAGCCCTGGCTCCATCTCTGCTCACTGTGCGCTCTGGGGCTGGTCACAGAACCGCTCTGTTCCCCGGGCTTCCTCATGGGAAAGCAGAAGCCGGGTCCCCCATGCCACGGCCCTTTCCACTTCTCATCACAGAGAGAGTCCTCAAGCTCTGGAGCTGAGCCTGGTTGCCTCTGCAGCTGTCCTAGGCACCCAGAGGCAGGTCTGGTCTGGCCAGGCTTCCCATTCACGGTGGGACTGTAGATGAGCTTCAGACCCCCAGCAGCTCCCTAATTCTCGCCTCTCTTACGAGGGTGACAATTTATCTGGCCTGCTTCCCCCAGAATCTGTATGAAGATCCAGGTACCGTGCATGGGAAAAAACTCCCCAGAGTCCATTTAAAAACTGTAAGCCGGGCTCGGTGGCTCAGCCTGTAATCCCTCGCCTGGGGAGGCTGAAGTGAGTGGATTGCCTGAGCCCACGGGTTCGAGATCCACCTGGGCAACTTGGTGAGACCTCATCTCTAAAATAAAAAATCAGCCGGGCATGGTAGCATGCACCTGTAGTTCCGACTGCTCGGAAGGCTGAGGCAGAAGGATCCCCAGAGCCCAGCAGGTCGAGGCTGCGGTGGCTGGGAGCGGCCCCTGCACTCCAGTCTGGGCGACAGAGTGAGACTCCAACTCAAAAAACCCCCACAAAAACCAAAAAACAAAAAAATAACACTGTAGGACGTCTTTTAGGGTGTATGTAAGGACACCGATGCCCCAGCTGCAGAAGCCACTGGCTGTTCACATTGTCTCACTAGCTTCTGACCTACACAGCATTTGCAGATTGGTTGGGGACAGGGTTGGGGAGACAGTTGGGGCTCAGAGGACACGGCCAAGACAAAAGGCCCACCCAGAAACAGACCCAGGACTTAGTGCCCCTGGCCTCACATCCTCCAAGCTCAGCTTGTGGGCTGCTGAAAACGACCTTCACGCTCAGGGATTCCTCAGGACTGTGAGGCCAGGTCGGGCAGGCCATTCCATGCTCCCAGGCTCATTCTGCTTTATGGGGAACTCGGACTCAATTCATAATAAAAGGTGTAGGGACCGAAAATGGGAAAAGCTCATCCCCAAGAAGACCGCAGGAGAGTCCTGTTGATCACAGCTGCTTTCTGGAGAAAGTGGAAAAGGATTTGAATCAGTTTTCTAGTCATCTGTCTTCAGTATAGACAAAACAATGCATGCCTATAGAATAAGACAGGGTCCTGCTCCTGAGACACAGACCCCTTGGGAGTACCCCAGTGGGGACGCCGGAGCAAAGGCTGAGGTTGGGACCCTTCACACCAAGACGGAAGATGCCCTCCGAAAGGAAGTTTATTCTCTTTTTTTTTTTGAGTCTCACTCTGTCGCCCAGACTGGAGTGCAGTGGCCGAGCCGGGCCCCGGCGATCCTTCCACCTCAGCCTTCCAAGTAGCTGGAACTACAGGTGCGTGCTACCACACCCGGCTAATTTTTGATTTATTGTGGAGATGAGGTCTCGCCAAGTTGCCCAGGCGGGTCTTGAACCCGCTGGCTCAGGCAATCCACTCACCTCAGCCTCCCAAGGCGCCGGATTACAGGCTGAGCCACCGAGCCCGGCCGGAAGTTTATTCTCTTCCCGGCAAATCCCGGGCACGAAAGGAAGGAGGTGCTTATTGCGCAATACCGGTCCCCCAGGTTCTCCCACTTCATTCCGCTCAGTGACGGTCGTGAAGCAGTCAGGGAAAAAAGACACATCACCCAGAGAGGAGTGGTGACAGGGATGATGGCCAACTACTCTTCAGAAACAACAGGAAATAAAGCAACGGCACTTTCAAAGTACTGAAAGAGAAAAACATTGCAAATGCAGAATCTTGTATCCTGGGGGAAAAATTCCTTAAAACTGAGAGTCACATTGACTTTCTGGATGCACACAGATTTCGCCACCAGCAAGCCTGCACGGCATGAAATACTTTGGGGGCTGCAGACTTCCAGCTTCTTTAGTTTGTCTGGCACTCTGGCGCTTGCCTTAGGGGGTGGCGGCTGAGATTGTCGGGGAGCACCAGGTGAGTGTGTTGGCTGGGGTTCTGAGGAGGGAGCTGGCGATTCCTCCGTGCTGTTTAATCCATCGCTCGCCCTCGGCAGAGAAGCAGAGCTACCAGCACATGGAAAGCAGCAAGCTTTGGTCTGAGGGAAGGCAGCGAAGCATGGGTGGGATGCCCGGAACAGCTGGGCCAGTTAGGACGATGGACTGTCGGCACACAGGTTGGCACAGCCGCCACACCAAGCCCCGGTCCCCCCACTCATCCCCTGCATCCGGCAACAAGGGGTCAATGGCTGGCAAGCCGGGCGCCTTCCAAGTCTGCGGCAGAGCTGGGCTTGGTGGCTCAGCCTGTCATCCCAGCACTTTGGGAGGCTGAGGTGAGTGGACTGCCTGAGCCCACGGGTTCAAGACCCGCCTGGGCAACTTGGCGAGACCTCATCTCCACAATAAATCAAAAATTAGCTGGGTGTGGTAGCACGCGCCTGTAGTTCCAGCTACTTGGAAGGCTGAGGTGGAAGGATCAGCGGAGCCCAGCAGGTCGAGGCTGCGGTGGCCAGGAGCGGCCACTGCACTCCAGTCTGGGCAACGGAGTGAGACTCTGACTCAAAAAAACAAACAAACAAACAAAAAACAAAGTCTGCCACAGAACTCTGGCTGGTCTCCTTTGTGACCAGTCATCTCCCAAGCCAGGCCTGGGGTTAAGGATTTATGGCGTCACCCCAGAGCTCAGTGGGTTTGCTTTCCAGAGAGGGAGGCCTGGGGGTGGTGCTCTTTTGAGAGTGGGTGGAGAAGGACTCCGGGAGGCCCAGGGGCAGAGGGAAGAGTCTGCTCCTGGGGTCCTCTTCTGCGGGAGGGGGGAGGGAAGAGGAGGCCCCGAGAGCCAACACCTGCGCTTTCCAGGTCTGCCTGGGTGTTCAGGACACCTGACTCTCCAGTACGGCCTTTGCTCTAATCCCCCGGGTCATATTTTTCCCCTTTAAAAAGGGATATTTCATAGTCACTGAAATAAATCTTTTCAGCTCCACTGATTTGGAATAACATGCTTAGTGGCTTAAGAAGAGAGTGACCTTTCCTGCCAGCTGGGCCCTCAGCAAAGTGTCCGTCGTTTTCCCATGAAATCCTGGGCTTGGTGGATGGCTGGGCCCCTCTCCCAGCACAAGCCCTGTGGGCCTCCGTCCTATCCCCTCCCCACGCCCTGCATCTCGGGGTTCGCCACCAGCAATGCGGAGCCCATCTAGAACACGAGCACATACCACCAAAAGGGCACAGTCGTGGTCACCGGTGAAGACCCTATTTCAGGAGGTGGGCGCTCCTCCTCCCAGGTTCAGTTTCAAGGGCATGTGTGCTTCAGGAGAGCTTTCTGTGTGTTTCTCAGGCAGACGGGGAAGCCCAAGAAGTCACAAAAGAAGGCAGAGTGGCCAGGAGGGGGAGGAAGTGAGGTTGGTCGGCACGACTAAACCAACAGAAGCCCCGCTGACCAGAGCTGCTGCACAGTCTTTGTAAGCTAGCCGTGTGTGTCCAACACCTTGTACCTCTTCGCCTCCTTTGAGGCCACAACCCTGACAAACGACTGTCATTTTCCGAATCCTCCGCCGAACACTCAGTCTTCCTGAGTCGTGAAACCAGGGTTTTTGTTCTTAAGCAACATCTAGTGAAATCGTTTACACTAGAATGAAAGCTTATTTTTCCAAAATTATTATTGTTCATCTCGCCAAATTGTTAAAGTGGAGCCCAAACAGCAATAGCCCTTCCGCTGATTCAGGTCCCCGGTCTGTGTGGCCTTCCGCTCAGCACGCAGACAGGCCGTTTCCAAGGTGATGTGCCCAAGGCCCTCCAAAGGCATCCTGCCTAAGACAGTCCTTCCAGTTCCCCATCACGGTCCCTGACCTCCCACCCTTCGCTACCCCTTCCAGTTAAGGACCCTGCTTCGAATACGACCGTGTTCTCTGGGAGTCTTTGGTCCTACACTTCGTGTTGAACTTTGAGAACCACAGACCCTGGCATCAGCAGGCACATCACAAGCATCAGCCTTCTGTTCTGTCCACAGACAAGCGATCCCACTTCTTTGGATTAACAGTTTTTAGAAGTTCGGGAGCGTCAGAACATGCAGGATGGAGAAAACACAGATGGCCAGGCCCCCGTCAGAGCTGCCGTTTGGGGAGGTCTGAGACGGGGCCTGGGAATCTGCCTCTCCCGTGAGTTCCCGGGTGAAGCCGATACAGCTCGTCTGGGACCTCACTTGGAGAACCACAGCGCTAGCGGACTTTTAAGAAATCTCAGTGAGATACGGAGGCAGAGCGTGAGAGCAGTCTGACCGCGGATGAAGCAAGAAGACAGAGGGCTGAGAAGTGGAAGGGCTCAGGGTCAAAGGCAGGCCAGCCCAGCGGAAAACGGACTTGCTCGAGGATCCACCAACACAAGAGCCTTTGCCCAAGTTCTGACGGGCCCCTTCCTCTCTTTCTTTCCTGGGTGTTTTCTGCCTGTTGCCCCTGCACCCTCACCAAGGCAGATCTCTAGGCAGCTCCAGTGAGGACTCTGGCAGGAGATGCGGTTTTTCCTCCAGGCTACCGGTGGCCCTTCCTGGAGGGACGCGTCTGCACAGCGCATCAGGCTGTCACCGGGCTTCTCGGTCCCTCCGCACATTCTTGCAGGGGCTGCTGACGTCTCTTAGACTTTACACGGTGCTCAGTGAAGTCTTGACGATGCATGGTTTTTTCTTTTGAGATCATCGACTTCCTAATAGGACACCTTCAAAGGAAAACACGCTCTGATCCTTCAGCCGCCTCTTCTTGGCACAAACGACAAGGCACTCAGTAGCTGACCTGCCGAGGAGGCAGCGGAAAGGGATTCGTGGCAGGACAACAGGCTGGGAAGCCACCCCAGGTAGGTCCTCATGGCTCCCCCCGGCTCGCTGTGTCAGGCAGACACTAGATGTCAATTTGCCCTGCGTTGTCCATACCACAGTGCAGGGCAAATTGACATCTAGTGTCTGCCTGGCATCTATCTGGGCAAAGTTCTGTTAGTGACCCAGCCCTGTGCACAAGTGAAAGCACTTTGACAACTGCACTTTTTCATTTGACACTAACAAAAATCCCACGAAATAAGCAGAAGGAAAATGACGCTCCCTACTGGGCAGATGAGACCATTGAGAAGTGAAGCTCAGAAAAAAGTGTCCGTGGAGTTGAAACACCGTGTGACCTTGAGTGGGCTCTTCCCTTTCCGTTTTATCATCGGTGAGTCATGGGGAATGGACAAGGTGACTGTGAGGTCGGGCTACGACCTCTCATCCTAGGAATAAACGACACAAGGACAAGGACTTGCCCGGGGTCGTGCAATTAGTGAGGTGAGCAGCACCAGGACCCCTGTGTCCCCGGTGCCCCTGCTGAGAGAGCCATCAGAGTCTGCCCCATGGCTGCCTGTGGCCTTCTCCCTGACTGCGGGCTGCAGGGGCCTCCAGCTGCCCCCGACCTCGCAAAAAGCAAGACCCCAGGGGGGTGTGATGGAAGGACACAAACCCAGCATGCTGCCTGCCTGCGCCGTCCTCTGTGCCTTTCAGCTCCTTGGTTTAGCTCCCGCTCACAAGTGAGGACATGCGGGGCTCAGTATTCTGTTCCCGCGTTACCTCACTTAGGACGACGGTCTCCAATTCCATCCGAGTTGCCACAAAAGACACCGTTTCATTCTTTTAAAGGGCTGAATAGTATTCCATTCCACACTTTCATTATCCACTGACCGGTCACGATGGGCATTTAGGCTGATTTTGCATCTCTGCAATTGTGACCTGTGCTGCGGTGAACATGCGGGTTCAGGTGTCTTTTTTGTATAGCGACTCCTGTCCCTTTGGGACACTTAACCCTTCCTAAAGTTGTATGGATCCTGACTCCCTTTGAAGACCATGTTCACGTGGGCTGTAGGAAGTGCCTCTGTGTGGGCCACAAAGCAGGTGCTGCTTTTCCCTGGCAGATACCGCCAAGGGCCAGTGATAGGCTCGGTGATCCAACTGGGGGCTGGACTCGGCCTCCTGGCTAAGTGTATTCCAGCCAGCAGTGTGCAGCAGCCTGGTTCTCGCTCTCCCCGCCCTTCTCACGGGCAGACAGTTTGTCTCCTTGCTTCCACATCCCCTCACCTGGCATGGGACCCAGCCCGGGAAGGTTCCCACTATACTTGTTTAGTGAAGGAGATGTCAAAGGAAGTGGCCTCCTCTTCTGTAATGGACAACGGGCTGCACTTCCTGCAGCCCACGTGAACATGGTCTTCAAAGGGAGTCAGGATCCATACAACTTTAGGAAGGGTTAAGTGTCCCAAAGGGACAGGAGTCGCTATACAAAAAAGACACCTGAACCCGCATGTTCACCGCAGCACAGGTCACAGTTGCAGAGATGCAAAATCAGCCTAAATGCCCATCGTGACCGGTCAGTGGATAATGAAAGTGTGGAATGGAATACTATTCAGCCCTTTAAAAGAATGAAACGGTGTCTTTTGTGGCAACTCGGATGGAATTGGAGACCGTCGTCCTAAGTGAGGTAACGCGGGAACAGAATACTGAGCCCCGCATGTCCTCACTTGTGAGCGGGAGCTAAACCAAGGAGCTGAAAGGCGTAGAGGACGGCGTCCCAAACCCTGGAGACGCAGAAGGGGGAGGGCGGGAAGGAGGGTAGGGATGGAAAACCACCCATTAGGCACGGTGTGCGCCCGTGGGGGTGGAGGGAACACTCAGAGCCCAGCCTTCCTCATCACTATGCAGTGCATCCATATAAACAAAACCATTTGTCCCCCCTGGACCCACTGACTTCGCCAAAAAAGCAGAGAGCAGTATGCTTGTAGACACCACCCTCCAGGCACACGGAGAGAGCAGACGCCCGGATGCACGCAGCAGATGCCCACGTCTGGCCCCGAACGACTCACTGTCTGGAAGAACCACGTGCTCTTTCTCTACAAGCCATGACGTCTACCTACACGGAATAAGGGAACCCAACAGCTTCCTCTCCGCAACGTACTGGTGGAGGACTCTTCTTCCCTCTGTTCAAGACGCAAGGTCAACAAAATCAGTTGAGAGCCACGTCTCAGGCACAGTGGCCAGCCTCCGTGGAGGGAAGCGAGAGGAACAAGAGGCTGCCCTCAAGGAACCAAGGGGCTCTCAGCCTAGGAGAGAACAAAGACACAGACACAAACACCCCGAAGACAGAGTGCACGGCATTCAGCGGGCCAGATGCAGGTGACAGGGTGGGGGAAAACGCGTCACGGGATTTCAGAAGAAGGAGAGGTGAATTCCAACCTGGAATCTGGTGGACTTCATGGAGGGGATGGGGCGTGGAAAGACCCTCCCTCAGGACGAGAGGCACCCCCGGCCCAGAGCCCCTTCTGCCACAGCAGCTGTGTGAGCTTGAGAGAGCCATTTCTCCCTGCTTTAAAACAAACCATTTGTCCTAAGTGCCTCACAGCATTATGAGGATTAAACGAGAACTGATTTAAATGCACATCGGATAAATAAAAGCACCAAATATAAAGCCTTTCATCATCCCTGGGGGAAGAGAGGGCAGAAAGCTAAAAGCAGAAAGTGTGTGAGGGAGGAGGCAGGAGGGAGGTGGGTGGCGCCTGCAAACGCGGGCGCCCAAGGACGCCGTGAGCACCGACTGGCTGTCTCTGGCGATTTCTCTAGCCTCCCACCACTAACTTTGTTAAAAGAGAACCCGATGAAAAGAGCATCTGAATTCCTCTGCATTGGGCAACTGGAAATCCCTACCAGGGAAGTGGTCCCCAGCCCCAAGTGACATAACTAGAGAGCCCAGCCCTCATGATTGCTGCGGCTCGTGTGTCTCCTCAGCGCCCGGCACTGGGTCTGGGCTCAGTGTGTGCTCAGCAAACACCCATTGAACGAATGGATATAGCCCTTACTTCTTTCCAAGGAATCTTATAGTTACGATCCATTTTGAGTCTTAACCCCAAGCCAGAGGGGCAGATGGAGCGCCATTATTATCCCTCCAAGGATGGGGAGACGGAGGTGCCCAGGGTGTGATGACTCTCCGTGCACTAGCAGGAGGTGGGGGGAGAAGCCCGATCCCGGGCTCCTCAGGGAGGGTTGCTAGCTCACACCATGCCGCCCTCACAGAATTATGACTATAGCCAGTTTTCACGAAAGCAAACGGTCTTCCCTGACTTTGCTGAAGGTCTCCTGTGTGCTTGTCTGAGCTCTTTGCCTTCAACAGATGGCTTAATCAGACCCTTTTGTCATATTATGGTTCCCACATGTACTGGTTTACTCCAGTCCAGAAGGTGACTTTGGTTTGTCCCAGGTATGAGTGTTATGGGTTTTCTGGGTCTTTTACCAAATAAGAACTGATCTGGCTTAAAACCTTTGGTTCGGTTGTTTGGAGTAATTGCTCCTTAGAAGGAAGAGAAGGAAGAAACAGTTCAAGGTATTAGGAAGACAGAAAAGCCTTGAAAAAAAATTTTAAATCACGGACATTTCTGTCTACAGTTAGTTGTCCGTTCTGCCGTTCTGACAGACGGCCTGGCTGCAGGAGCGGGACACTGGGCAAGCTGCTGAGTCATTTGTGGCACCGAGGAGCCAGGGCCAGCCATGCTGATCTGGGCTCTGAAATCGGAGTCAGAGGCCAAGCTGCAGCCAGTGAGAAACAGGGAGCCCTGCATCCCCCCTCCCTCAGTGCGTCCCCCTGCAGTCATGCCAGGCAGGTCAGTGCCCTTCATGGCGGGGGGGGCAGGAGGGCAGAAAAATGGCGCTCAGGGTGACAGCCAAAGCACGTTCACGGTCAGAGACAACCTCCCCTTTCACGACCCACCCCAGCTTCTTGGCTGATGAGAGTCTGCTGGACAACTACTTCCTAGGAGATGTGTCATCCTTTTTTTTTTTTGAGAAAGCAGGACTTATTGAGAGGCCAGAAGAACTCCCACAGTGGGAGAGGACCCAGCGGGGTTGCCCAAGATGTTTCATCCCAATGAAAAGTTTTGAAGCACACAGGTTTTGGCAGGAGGCTGGAAACCCCACCCTCTCCTCCAGCTCTGTTGTGGGGTGCCCGGTGACATGCTCACACAAGGGGGCTCAGAGGCACCCCTCGAGTGTCAGGACCTTGGGATAGGGAGAAGAATGGAATGCCAGAGACGACCCAGCTTTTGAAGAAAGCAGTGGCTCTGGCACGAGGAGGTTGAGGCCTTGAGAGCGAGGCAGTGCGACGGCCGGGTCCGCTTTCATCCCTGCAGCAGGTAAAGCATCCAGCGCCCACCATGGGGGATCCCGAGGGCGCCGGCCCTATGCCCGTGGCTTTCATATCCCACTGAAAGTCAAGGGCATCACGGGACCCAGGACAGCTGAGTCATTAGCCGGACCACGTACAAGGGGCATTGGTTGGTCAGGTTGACCACTCGTGCCCACTGTCCGCTGACTGAGAGAAAGGACCCCAGAACGGGTCAGCCTGGATGGGATGACCAGAGCCTGAGGCTCCGCAGTGGGTAGCCTGAGGGGGTGTCCCGGGCAGACAGTTAGGAGACAGGACGCTCAGACTGACAGCAGGCACAAGAGGACGCTGGAGGCACCCACCCCGACCGCACGGCCTCACAGCCACGGGCTTTAGCGCTGGAAGGAACACCGGAGGGCTCGGCTCCAGCCGCCACGCACACAGCCGGCGTCATCAGCCAGGCCACGCGGCAGAGGCGAGCCCAACAGCAACAGCTCTCCAGACCCGCGGCCTTCCCCCCCCGGCCTCCCCAGACTCCAGCCCCGGCCTCCTGGAGCCGGGAGCGCCGGGAGCCCTCGCGGGCCCCTCCGGCCGGGCCCACCTTGTGCGAGTAGCGCTGGTCCACGATGCGCGCCAGCCCGAAGTCCCCGATCTTGAGCACCAGGTCCTCCGTGCGGATGAAGATGTTGGCGGGCTTCAGGTCGCGGTGCAGCACGTTGGCGGAGTGGATGTACTTGAGCCCGCGGAGCAGCTGGTACGCGAAGAGCTTGGCGTGCTCCTCGGCC
>NW_007250776.1:180784-196458 GCF_000164805.1 Carlito syrichta | reverse complement strand
CTCATGCTGCCGAGCCCCAGGGCCGGGGCGCGTCTTCTCCCACCAGGCGACAGGATGGGCGTCCGCGCACGCTCGCTGGGCGCGGAAGCCGGGCTCGGGCTGCTTTCTTGCTCACCGGCGCGGGAAGGGCTGTCTACCGGCACCGGCGTTTCCCGAATCCTCCTCGAAGCTTGGGGTGGCTCACGCTTCTTTTAAGCCTGCCACCTTGGAGAGAAAACTGGCGTCGTCATCTGGGACATCCTAAAGTTTCCCGCCGGACCGGACCGCAAACGAAAGGGTGCAGAAACGCGGCCCTTTAAATGCGTCGTTCCGAGAGTCCTTTCGGGCTGAAGCCTGGGAGCCGGCTGCCAGCGGCATCCCTTTCCTGAAGGTGCTCCCAGCTCAGTTGCGGCACAGCCTCTCCGTCTCCAGCCGCGCGCAGGGATCCCACCAGTGGGTTCCGGAGACTTCCGGGGGCTTTCCCTACCACTACCAGCCCCCTCCGATTGCGAAACCCCCGCCAGTCTGGTGAGCGCAGGTGGAACAAAGCTGGAGAAGCACAAGGACCTTTCGGGGGCTCTCTCCCAAGTGACATCCCAAACCCAGGAGGCTCCAACTGCCAGACCAGGATCCGCTGGAGGTTTCGGATGCGGACAGCATCTTCTTGCACCGCTCACCCGCACCACCGCGACCGAGACTCTATCCCGCCGCAGCCCGAGGGGCTAAGAATCGTGGCCTCTTTCAGACCCAGTCTTCTTCCTGCCAGAGAAATAATGTTGGGTAAATTTCCACACTCCGGCTTCCAACACCTTCCCACTTGCGCCTTCTGTTAACCGGCCCAAGTGTTATTCGATCTGTCCAGTGAGCTGAAACACTGCTTGCTCAGGGGATTCCGGGCTTGGCACTGCCCAGCCGTCCCGCCCCCTGCCCCGCCCCCTTCTCCCACTGTGTCCAGCACTCCCCCGGAAGAGGGAGAAGACAGATGGATCCGACAGGACCATCAGATGGCCGCGCTTTGTCACGCCTGCTCCCCCAAGGGGAACACGTGCGGTGGGGGGATCATCCCTTCTGACCTTTGCAAAATTAATTTGTTGCGCTCCCCAAATACACACGTGGGCAAGCCTAGAAGGGTGAGAGTACAAAGCAAGTGGTTGCAGACAGAAAATAAAGGATCACATTCTTGTTTGTCCTCGGGCCCTTTATCGTCTTTCTTTTGCAAATGTCTTTGAATATTTTTAAAAGAGAATTTGCCGGGATGGAGATTTAAGGTCATTGCTTTCCATGGAGGTGGCAGAAGCACACATACCCAATTGCAAGGACATTATATTGCCACCCATAAAAAAGGGGACTCTCTGCCCAGAAACCGGGGCACAGACTTCCCAGGACTGCACCAAGGCTGGCATGGTGAGCTGTACTTCTGTTTAGGATGGGCCGCAGCTCTTCAAAGTCACGGGTCAGACCCGAGTCTCCCTGCCCTCCTGTGGTGCCCGTGGACTCACAATGCAGGTGTAGGACCCAAGCAGGGTGAAAAGCCCTGCAATGCTAGAAATATAAATTCAGGTCTGAGGTAAAGGCAGTGTCACAGCTTCTAAGAGAGTGCCAGGATGTTTAAAATTCTTAAAGTCCAGAGACACACAGAGAAAGGACGCTGTAGCCAGCACAAAGGAGTGAATCTGGCCAGGCTGCCGCTTCATTCTCATCATACTGCAGGGCCGGCCGTGGAGACACTTTCCTCTCTGAACTCTGCACAACTCTGCAAACAATAAATGAAGCAAAGTCGGGGGGCGCAATTAGGGGGCACAGAAGATCTGAAATAGCAAACCATCAGATCCCTTTTACAGATTCCTACGAAAAAGTTCTGCCAAGGGTCTACCAAGCAGCCCCGGTTCAACAGCTGTCAACTGCTGCTGTGGCTGACAGTGCCTGACATTTGAACGAGATGTGCCTACCACTCTGACAATCTGTCAAATCTTCAGCAACTCTACTCTGCATGTTTTTATGAGGTTGTGTGGCAAAACGATCGACTTGCAGAATTTCAGACGGGGAAGCAAACCAGTTCCATGGCCCATAACTGGGGACAGGACGGCCCCTCTTGGGCCATTTGAATAGGAGTCACTCCTGGTCTTTAACGGGCAGGGCTAGATCCACTCACCACCCTGCTAGACATCCCCACCGCTGGATAACTGCATGACTGATACCCCCCCGCTCCCTCCCCCAAGTGCCAAGGGCACTTCTGATGAAGTCTAGAGACACTGATTCTGGTTTAAGTTCTCACTTTGCGCACACCACGGAGCACCAGCTTAGTGCTTCCGGCATCTACAGGGTCAGCATACCTTTGACGAGCGCATAAGTGAATGCCGTTCACTCTGAGGAGGTCTGGCCGCTCAGAGAGGGCGCTGGGACCGCCGAATGGGCTACATGCTGTGGCCCATGCCCAGGGGAATCAAAGGCCCCCGGCCCCCCACCACATCCCTCCTCTGACTCCTGCTGCCCAAGTCAGGCAATGGCCACTGGACGGGGGTTTCTTGCGCTTTCCGTCCACACGCCTGGTCTGGCTCCCAAGGGCACAGCTAAGAGAGGCAGTTAGGTACTGCTGAAGCCGCCTTTCCCTTCCAGCCCCTGCTTGGTTGTAAACAGAGACAGGAATGAACACCTGAGCAGACAGGGTGACATCACAGGCTGAGGGCAGGGTTTGCTGGAGATCAGCTGCAATGCAGATAACTGGGAAGAATTAAGCGGTGCTTTATTTTTAAAACCCTTCTTCCTCTCATCTGTAGGAGGGACTGTCGTCTTCCCTGAGTGTACGTCTTCTCGGGGTCTTCCCAACACGTGGTCAGCGTCAGCGGGCAGGCCCCGGCGTCCAGGTGGGGAGGTTCGGTTCCAGCCACTCCACCTCCCCGGGGCCCTAAACATACCCCTTCAAATACTGGCTTGCTTCTATGCGCGTGCCTTCCCAGTTGCTGGCCCACTCACCGGCCTCCTCCCCACTTGCTGAAATCCTATCTGTCATTCAGAATCCGGGTGAAGCCTGGCTTCCCCTCGGAGGTGTCCAGGTGTCCATCTCAGTGCTCAGCACGGTTTCTGCCTTCTTCAAACTCCGAGGCTCTCATGTGCATACTGTTAGATATTTAGCCTGTGCCTCACCTCTCATACTTGTCCGTCTCCCAACTGGACCTTAAGTGCTACAAGTCCAGGGCACCAGGTCACACGAAGGAAGCACCTGTGGGCTGGACGAAACTGAGTGCCACATGCGATGTCTACAGACTCGCGCTGCCTGCATGTCCTAGCAGGCCAGCCGTCCCTCACTGTGCTTGCCGCTCGCCTGTAACTTGTCCAGCAGGGTTCTCCTCCCGACCAGCCCTAATTACCCAGACAAGCCAATATTTCTGAACTTCAACCCTCTTGGTATCACCTCCTACCAGATGCTGTCTCCCTGGAATTTCAATGCTCTAACCAGGTTGCCCTCATCTGACAATTGCTCTGTTTCCATTTGAGTTTATGGTTACCCATTTCTTCTCAAATTTCTTCATTTTCTACAATTCTTTCTCCAATCCCTCCTAAGATGACTACTGCAAAGCCTTTGCCTTTCAGCCTAGGTGGACTGAATCCAAAACATCGACCATCTAAGACGTCTCAGGCTAGTGGTCCATTTCTGGCACCCGCATACTGAGAGCTGTGGGCCCACTGGCCCTGAAGAGGGGCAGGCTGGCAGCCGGATGTGCCCGCCTGGTCAACAGAGTGGGCAGGGCAGCTGCTGGCATGATACAGCTTCTCGGGGCAAAGCCCAGCCATCCTCAACTCAGAGGCGGTGGCTCAGAGACACTGATCACAGGTACAGCTGAAACCCAGGGAGCAGACATTCGCTGCGGGGGATGGAAAGATCACCAGCCCCGTCGTGCTCAAATGACCCAGCAAGAGGAGCACATGACACTCCTGCGAGGGCCGCCCAGACCCCCAAGACTCTGTGGTAAGCATCATCATGAAACACAGGAACAGACTCTGAACGATGGAGCTTCAGCTCTCAACCGGTTTCTCCAGCCACAGCTAATTTGAGCCCATTAATTATTGTCTCACTAATTTGGTCTATTAACACGTGGAGGCAAACCAGAGACGAGACAGTGTGTGCCAACTGTCCCATTCTGAGATTCCAGGGGCTCTGGTTTACAAACCAGCTTTGGAAAGTCTAAATTTAGACTCACCTCCCTGCCTGTGCAGATCCTCCCAACCCACAGGCTGTCAACTTTTCGCAGGAACTATCACCCCCGGCGAGGCGCTGACATTTCACAGATGCTGCTTTCTTTCATCTCCTTAATGCCCCAAAACTTGCAGGAAATCCTTCTCCTGTGGGGCAGATTTTACAGTTGAACAGGCTGTGCACTGCACAATTCTAGGTGGCACCATTCATAGCCAGACCTGACTGACTCCAAGGCTGATGATCCTAATTGTCACCACAGTCTATACGAACGAAGTCTTCTAGGCCTGGGATCGGCAAACTTTTCTCTACCAAGGGCCGGAGATAAATATTTTAATGTCTGCAGGACATAATAGCCTTGGCGGCGATGACTCGACACACCTGCTCCATCCTGCCTTCTGGCACAAGAGCAGCCACAGACGATGCCTGAGCCAATGGGCACGGTTGTGTTGCACTCACCCCGTACTTGCAGACCGAGGTGGGGGGACCGGATGAGGCCCACGGACCGTCGTTTACGGACCCTGCTTGGATGCTGTGGGACCCCTGGCAGCTTGTTCCCAAGGGGGCACCAAAGCGGGCTGGAATTCAGGCTCCTTTCTGGGCCCCAGGCATTGTGCCATCTGCTTCCTCCTGGACTCATCCCCTGCTGCCCGCCGTGGGGGTGCTGGGCCCAGCCCGGCCTTCCAGGGAGGTGCCCTGGAGGGGAGGCTGGGTTAAGATCGTCTACACGTTGGTGTCTACAGGACCCCGCACTCTGCTCTCCAAAAGCCGCCTGATCTGGCCTGCAGACCCCTGCCTGTCCTGCGGTTCTGTGGCAGGTTGCTGGGGCACCAGTTGCATTTTCAAAAAGGTCTTCTGGAGAGAGGCAGAGACAACACGATGAGGTGGGGTTGCCATGTGCACCAATGGTTTACCACGGGCCAACGGCTTTGCCGGGTCATTTTGGTGGAGTCCCACAACCCTGACGAGGCTGATGTCACCCCCCCACATGGCACTCAGAGGGAAGCGATGTGCCCAGAGTCACATCACCTTCCGGTAGGTGAGCGTCTGGGGTGTGAGCTCAGGTGGGTCTGGCTCCAGAGCTCACATTCTCATCACCCAAACACACGATCTCGGCCTAAGGGAGTCTCATCACAAACCATCTGTGCCTGGTGTGACTTCTCAGGCCCAGATAAGGAAAAAATTGGGGTGGGCACACCTTATGGTACTTCTCAAATGAATGCAGGAGGCAGCCACCTTTTCAGCCCGTTTTAAACCCTGGTGTGGAGGTCCCATTCAGTAAACCCATTCTGTGGAAAGAAAAACTGAGAGAAAGAATGTTGAAATGAGATTAAAATTCAGGGGAAGCCAGATGTGGTGGCTCACACCTGTCATCCCAGCACTTTGGGAGGTGGAGGCAAGAGGACTGCCTGAATCCAGAGGCCTGAGACCAGCCTGAGCAACTCGGTGAGACCTCATCTCTGGAATACGTAGAAATATTATCCGGGCATGGTGGTGCACACCTGTGGTTCCAGCTACTTGGAAGGCTAAGGTGGAAGGATCACCTGAGCCCTGCGGGTCGAGGCTTCGGTGGCCGTGAGCCTGCCACTGCACTCTGGCCTGGGTGACAGAGTGAGACTCTGACTCAAAAAAGTTCAGGGGAGAAAAAAGCCAAGGCAAGTTCAACCACCCATACCCCTCTGCCTTCCACGCAGTTCTTGACCTCCAACTGTGACCCTCAGACATGCTGAAGCCTGTGGCAGCAGGGACTGGCCATCTGAGGGCAAGCTGACCAATTCACAGAGGTCCTGAGTAGCGTCCCCTGTAGCTGTCACAATGGTCATCTACCAGGAAACGTCCTGGCTCTCTCCTCCCAGGCAGTAGCCAGGTCTGGCCAGCCATCAGGCAGCGTGGCCCAACTCAGGACCGAGGCACAATCCGTCTAAACCAGGGTTCTCAACCTCAGCACCGGGACATTTTGAGCCAGGTAACTCTCGCTGTCTTGTGCACTTCAGGATCCTTAGCGGCATCCCTGGCCTCTGCCCCCAGATGCCAGCAACACACCCCAGTGTGACAGCCCAAGGTATCTCCTAACACTGACAGCTGTCATCTGCGGGGGAGGCACGGGAGCCAGTTGGGACCCATTCCTCCAAACCAGCCTTCGGCAGGTCCAGGATCAGCATTTGAGCAGAACAGCCCCGTTCCTTGGACTCAAGGTCTCTTGTGAGACTTCCGCCAAACTTGGGCCCTGGCTGCAGCCGTCTCAAGGCTCAAATGGGGAAGGCCCACTTCCAGGCTCACTTGTACGACGCTCACTTGGGATCAGCAGTTCTTTCCGTGCTTGTGGGGTTGTCCTGTCACTGCCGCTGAAAGCTCGACAACTGTGGTCTTGACCCACAGAAGGCCGACAGAGTTCCCTGGTCCCTGTGACAGACGCACCCTTCCCAAAGTCCCGGAAGGCCACCGCATCTCCTAAACCCATGCCTGTGGAGGCGTCGACTAATATTGGCGGCCCAATTTCCCTTTCGGAAGTGACTGCTTTGGGGCTTGTGGTGTGGTCTGGTTCTGAGCAATAAGCCTTAGGGAAAAGCCGGCTGGGAGGACCTCAGGGGAAAGTTTTCCTCCCCAAGGAAGAAGAAGTCCTGCTTCCTGTCTGTGAGTGCAGTCATAGGGAGAGTGGCGTGGGCGCCACAGCCACCGTCTTGGGACCACGTGGGGAAAAGCCTGAGGACCTGGAGCTGGCAGATGAGTGTGGGGACTTCGCTGGCCTTGCCGGGTGGCCAAGCCAGGCCTACAGCTACCGACCTCCGGCTTTCTGGCTGAGAAAGATTGCCAAGCCCTCTGCTGCTTAAAACATTTTCACTTTGGACTCCTCAACGTTTCTCACTTGAAGCCGAGCTTCTTTCACTGATGGCAGCATGCTGGGCACACACCTGGTCCAAGTCGGAAGTAGAGAGGCGAAGGATGCCGCCCCGACCGGAACTGTCTCTGGGAGGGCAGGCCCCTTGGAGTCAGCTCCGAATGCATTCCTCGGGACCAACGGTCAGCCGGAGCTTGTGTCGACAAGGACGCCTCACGATTTGCAGAGGAAACGTCCCAGGGGGACAGACGGGCGGCTGGCACTTCCGCCGCGGCGACGTGCCTGTCCCCACTGCAGCGGGGCTCAGCCGCGTGGGCCCCAGGTGGCACGACCCCCACACCATGCCCCCCCTTCCGACTCACCTCACCTTGCCCCCCAAACCCATCTGAGCAGTGGACAAAGCGTCTCGGTAGGGGCACCGCATCAGACGGGAAGTGCTCTGCAGGTGCCTGAAGTTTAAACAGGCAAGCATGAATATACAATTTTTGCAAATTTTGGGGGATCCCCCTTACACATACAGAACACGTGGCTTCTGGCCTCAAGAAGCTCACACCCCTATTGGGAGAGAAGAACCACAAAAACCACGTCGGAAACGACGCAGGCACATTTCGGGGCTGACTGCGTGATGCTGCTGCACGTGGATCAGGACCGGGACGCATCAGATCGGTCAGAGAGGCGCTCGGAGGATGTGGAAGGGAGCATCAAGATGGCCCCGGTGACCCTGGTGTTCAGGCCCTGTGCGAGCCCCTTCCCTTCAGTGTGAGCCGGGTGAACTAACTCACTGACAAGGCACAGACTGTGGCAGAAGTCATGGGATGCCCCTTCTGAGACCAGGCTATGAAAAAGACTGTGGCTTCCATCTTGGGTGATCACTCTCTCCTGCGGGCTGCCCCGTCATAAAGCAGCCCCATGGGCGGACCCGTGTGAGCTCCCAGAACAAGATCCCCTGAGGCTTGCCGGCCACCTTGTGAGTCTGGAAGCAGGTCTTCCCCGGGCGGAAGCTTAGGAAGACTCCAGCCCTGCCCAGCAGCTTGCCTGAAGTCTCATGAGAGATCGCGAGTCAGAGGCACCCAGCCGAGATGTGCCCATGTTCCACCACCCCTGTGTGGTGATTAATGTGTTTGTGATCCAGTGATAGATAACACATAGAGAGGAGGGACTTGGAGCCCTACAGTTCTCGACATTTCCAAGACAGAGGAAAGGCTTTGGAAAATCCTCCTTGGGTCTAGGGTTCTGGGTCTTGCCTGGCTGGGGCTGCCTCAGATTCCAGAGCCAGAAAGACCCTTGGGGAGGAGGGGAACCTTACCTCTCTTTTTTCCTTGATGCAACCCAGGGTTCAGGACAGTGTCTGGCACGTGGCAGGGACTCCATAAATAAGTGTCAGCTGATACAGGAATGGCTCCAGTCGGCAGTAAGATTTCGGTTATGACAAAGTACAACCCAAATGGAAAGATGCATTTGAAAAGTACCCCTGAGGCCCAGAAAAGAAAGCTTTCAAATCCCTGCAGGTGGTTGGGGTTGAAGGTGGGGTTCAAGGGGGTGCCCACGCAGGCCCTCAGAAGCGCCATGACCGGAAGGTGTTTTCTCGCTAAGGAAAGAACTGTTGGGTAATCTCTGATCTTCACTTGAGCCTCAGCTGGGTCTTGCCGTCAGAGGCAGCAGGGGTACCCCCTGGAAATTAGGAGAAACGACTCTTCCTGGTCTTCCAGCTTCTGATGTTGAGTGCCGGTCCCGCCCCCCAGGAGGCGAGCAGGCTGGAGCGACTCACGTGAAGGAACTGGCCCACCCGGAGCTCCCTGTTCTTTGTGGAAACCCTGACGTGTGGGCCGACTCCTCAAGTTGCACCGCGATGTCGGCCGTGGGCTGCAGCTCTCATGCCTGTGCTGCTCTCATGCCCAGCGACCCCTGCAGCCGAGGTTCTGGGACAGCCCTTCTCGCCTCGGCCGGCAATGGACCGAGTCTGAACCGAGTACATCTCAAGCAGCAGAGCCACGGGCAGGCCCCGCTGCCGGCACAGGCCCAGGAAAGCCTTTGCCCCCTCTGACCTGCGAGTCTGTGGTGACCGCAAACACCTCCGTGTCCCTGTGAGGCAGGGGTGCCACCCGCCCTGGGTTGTTTCCCTGATTTGGTCTTCTCGAGAACACGCCTGTGGGGACAGCACTGCTGAGAAGGAAGCAGGAGGGGGGTCCCTGTTGTCTTTATCTCCTGAGGTGGGGGATGGTTAGAGGAATGCCACCCACCCGGGAAGGCGAGAAGGAAAGCAAGTGGGCAGAAGGAACCTCAGGGGCTGGGGGGGTCCCTCCTCCCCAAAGAGAAACTCCAGGGGCATTCAGGCTTCGCTCTGTTTTTCTTCTTGAAAATCATGTAACTGGCCAGCGAGAACAAAGACTTTGCGGGCCTCTCAGTGACTAAAATAGCACGGAGGGACATTCCGGGGCCTTGTGGGAGCTCCAGCCCCACGCCAGCAGAGCCGGGGGAGGGGCAGTCCGCGTCCCTGCGTGTGAAGCGTGGGTGTCATGGCTGCAGGTGCAGTGCTGGCTGCATGGAGGCCCCCGCCCAGCTGGAGGCAGAACCCGGCTTCTGGTCCACAAGGGTACGAGTGTGCGCCTTCTGACTTCAGAGGACTCCTGCAACCTTTGGCCTTGGTGGACTCCAGAGGAGATGTCTCCTTCCCTCTTCTCTTAATACAGGAGGTCTGAGACAGCAGAAGACGGTGGCTGCTTCCAAAATCCGAGTCAGCACAGGGATGACGTCAGTGGTGACAGAAGGCGGGGTCCCCTTCGGGCTTGCTTTGTTGGGGCCGTGCTCTGAAGGGCCATGGTCCCATCCCAGCCAGGAGCTGAGCTTCCCAGAGGCAGGGCCCACCATTTTGATTCGCTAGCACCTGCTGGGGCACTTGCCGACCAGTGCGCACAGGCCCCTGCGCCTTCCCTGAATCCAGAGATTCCTCCATGCAAGCCCACACATGTGAGCCACAGTGGGAATGCAAAAAGGGTTCAGACCTGCGCTTTCCTGTAGAATTTTGGAGCCCAGATCCTCCCTGTTGGTGGGTCAGCCCATGGCAAGGACCCTCAAGGATGCCTGACTTGCAGCAGGGAAGTCAGCATCGTCTTGCTTTTAGGCCAGAAATGGCAAACTACGACCCCATTCTGTGCCTGTCCCAGACACGGGTCACCAATCACGACTGTCTCCTGATGAGCCAGGAAGGTCGGAGTCTCTCTCCCACAGCACTCCTGAGAGCTTCTGTCAAGCACCTGCAGCTGGCACTCAGGCAGAGTCGACCTGCCTCTGCGGCCTTGACTCTGACCTCACACTCTCGCTGCTAACGGGGCTCTTGCTTTGCTTCTGGTCCCAAGTCCTGCCTTGTTCCCAGGTACACAGTGCAACTTGGCTGGCATTTGCTGAGGGCTTCCTAGGTGCTGGCCACAGTCACGCACATTCGACGGTATTTGACTTGAAGCCTCCCAGTAGCACTGTCAGGGAGGTATACCTGTTTCCATTACATGAATCAAGCTGGCCAGGCGTGGCGGCTCACGCCTTTCACCCCAGCACTTTGGGAGGCCGAGGCGAGAGGACTGCCCGAGCCCATGGGTTTGAGACCAGCTTGGGCAATTTGGCAAGACCTCGTCTCTACAATGAATCAAAAAATTAGCCGGGCATGGTGGTGCACACCTGTGGTTCCAGCCACCTGGAAAGCTGAGGTGGAAGGATCACTTGAGCCTGGCAGGTCGAGGCTGCGGTGGCTGTGAGCGTGCCATGCACTCCAGCCTGGGCGACGGAGTGAGACTCCAACTAGAAAAAAAAAAGGATCAAGCTAGCACAGTGCTTGGTGCACAATAGGTGCTCTGTGGGTGCCTGCTTTTCGCTTCTTCCTTCCACTTGGCAGAGATTTGAAGCGTCTTCCTCAAGGTCACACACTAAAAGACAGGGAGCCTGGGTCCTAATCCGGGCTTGGTTCCCACTCCAGTGCACGGCATCACCTCCCGTGGGTTTCCCGTTATGGAGCACTCCCCCGCCAATCTCTCTCATACTTGGGTGCATGCTTTTGCTCTTCTAATTTTCCTTGTTCCTTGGAGAAGAAGGATTCGCCTTGCCTCCCTGAGTCACCTTGGGAACTGACGTCTCTTCTCAACGTCTCTAGACTCTCGTTTCGCATCTTCTTGAGCTCGACTCACCAGCAGTACGAGATGTCTTTCAGTCCACAGACAATGTCATGTTTCCCCTGCCTCTGGGCCTTCACATGCGCGGTTCCTTTGGTCAGGAAAATTCCTCTTCCTCTTCACCAGGATCATTCTTACTCATCATTTAGGCCAAGTTTGAACGTCCCTTCCTCCGGGAGGCCTCCTGTGATGTCTCCTTTCCCTGTCCAGACGAGCTTATGTGTTCAAGCTGTGTCCCCTGGTCCTCCCTCTCATGTCACTTTTCTCCCTTTCTGCTTCAGCCTTAATTGCTCGGGCTCAATGTTTGACTGAAAGCTTGTGAGGGGAGGGACTCCTTCATCGTGTGCATCACTCTAACTCCCAGCCTACTCAATATTACATGATTGTATTTGGGCAGAACAGAAGCATTCTTGAGCAGCTCTGAAGTCCAGACCATGGTGTGCTTGTTTGAGCTGGGGTCTTGCTCTGTCGCCCAGGCTGGAGGCACGGTCGCAGCTCACCACAGCCTTAACCTTCTGGGCTCAGATGATCCTTCTGCCTCAGCTTCCTGAGTAGCTGGGACCACGGGTTCAGTGTGTCACCACACCTGGCTAATTGTTTGATGTTCTGTAGAGGTGTGATCTTGCTGTGCTGCCCAGGCTGGTCTCGAACTCCTGGGCTCAAGCGATCCACCTGCTTTGGCCTCCCAAAGTGCTGGGATTACAGGTGTGAGCCACTGCGCTGGACCCAGATCATTGTTGTATATTCAAATTTGTTTATAACACTCACTTCTTTCTTCCTCATGAGGATACCAACCAGACATGAGCATTTCACAAGGCTTCCCTGATTTAAATCCTGGATTCAGTCCCTTTAAATTTCCTAGAGTTGCTCCCACCAAGCTGAACCCTGCCTCTCAGCTAGTCATGCAAGCTCACGGACACAGCTAACGTCTGCGGATTTCAGGTGTTACCTTATGTACCTGGATAGCTACCTCCTGCTATTCCCATGGAAGCCAATGGTTTGTAGGGGCTGTGCTCAGAGGCAAGATGAAATCACTCCTAGAGTAGAAAAAAGAAATTCCCTTTCCTGGCGAATACATTCCCCTGTTCACCAGGGACAAAAGAAGTAACGTTCTGACGGCTTGGGTCAACAGTCCCTGGGCCACATGGGGCTGTCACAGCCGCGGAGAGCCTGGGCTGGGAGTCAGGAGGCCTGGGTTCCAGTCCTGCCACTGCCGCTGAGCTCTCCAGCAAGGAGTCTTATCTCTGCGGGTGGGAGTAACCACACCACCCACTGACCCACAGGCTGGCAAGACCAATGCATTTCCAAAAGTGAGCACCAGTGGAGGTGACAGTCGCAATCCAAACCCGATTATGTGAAAGTCAACGATTTCCACAGTGATATCAAGTGGGATCCAGGGGCTGGAGACGTCAGCCTTCCTCAGGCCTTGGGCATCCCAACACTCCCCAGTGGTGAGTTGTCTTCACACAGGAAGAGGTGAGGACTGGCCCATCAGCGCTTGCACATGTCTTGAGTCTCTTTTTTGTGGAGATGATGCTGGAGACCAGGAGGGGTCTTCAGGCGAAATCATCCCACCCTCTCTTCCAGCACAGATGGAGACATTCATCCTGGGGCGGGGCACGGAAGAGTTACTCTAATGGGTCCCTGGCTGCCTAACCAAGTCCCGTGTCCAACACCCTCTTTTCTGCCTTCATTCCTGAGCACTCCCTTACAAAAGAGGACCAGACCCTGAGAGTCAGGACTGCGCCCCGCCGAGAGCACGTCACAGGGATGCCATCCCTGGAGAGGACCCGTGCAGCTGTGTGCTTGCCTTTTCATCTGCTCTTTGCTCTAGCCTGAGGGACGCCAGGGAGCATCACTGGTCTCTTCATGATGAGTGCCCGGTGAGGCATTCCACACACAGACATGCCTCTTGGTCTGGACGGCCAGGGCCCCGTAGGAGGCCATTGGCCCCCAGTGCCCATGGAGGAGTGGGGAGAGAAGTGGGTGGCCTTCAGGTGGCGTGCTCCCGGGGGAAGACCAGGCGGGGACAAAGGCTCTGCCACCTGGGAGCGGAGTGGACAGAAAGCCATAGAGCCGGTGGAACCAGGGAGGCGGTCAGTGAGGAGCCAACCCTGGGCTCTCAGATGAGTGAGGCAAAAGGGGGCAGCCTCAGTGGTGAGCCGGGCTTCCTGCCAGCAGGCGTGTGCATTCCTCACCCGGAGAACGATGAGCATCCTGGCCTCCGGGTGTCAGTCCGTGCAGACCCATTGCTGCGCGAACCCACACTCCTTCCCCTGCCAGATGAGACAAGTGAATCCCGGAGGAAGGAAAGCTCCCTTCCAGGGTCCTGGAGAGTGGCTGGGCTGCTCTTCTATGAAGCAGGCTCGACCAGGCGTTTCTCCGGCCTCGGGCTGATCCGGGCTGCCGGGCCCTCCTCCATCAAGTGCGCAAGGGGGTCCTGATCCAGCCAGCCATGCCCTACGCATGGCAAGGACCAGCTAGCTGCAAAGGAGCAGCTTTCCTCTCCAAGTAGTGAAGGAACGGCTCTCCATCAGGAAGAAATGTCACACACGGACCACGTGGCAATGGTGGCCACCACCCCAGCCCGGAATCCTCTCCCTCCGCGGGGGCAGAGTGGGAAGCCAGGCCGCCCCAGAGAGCGCGGCAGGATGGGACTGCACATTGTCCCAATGAGAACAGGCAGTCTCGCCTCGCACAGGGCCTGGCGTCCGCAGGGGCCAAGCCTATGTTGGCGGGCGGGGACAGCGCCCGCTCCTGTCAGCCTGAGGACAGCGAGGCCCCCGCAGGGCTGCGCGCAGAAGGTGGCTCTGTCTGTTCGGGTGGGACCCACACAGAGGATGAGTCACCGGGATGTGGACTGTCCCCTGCCCACACGCCACCAAAACTCTCAGAATCTTGACGTTCTCCGAGAGGGCTCTCGTTCCCTGTGGCTCGCTTTGCTCCTTCTTCGGCAAAACTGCAGAGAGGGGTGGAATCCCGGCTTCAGCCCGCCGCCAGGACCTCAGCTCCCTCTGCCCTCTGTTGGTCTGGTAGCAAAGGTGGCCGGGAGCAAGGCCCGGGGCACTCCTGGTGACCTCTCCCGGGCTGTGCCTATGCTCGGGAAGTCCTCTCGGCCAGCCTTCCTTGTCCTGGTCTTTTTGGCCTTGCGTGGAGGCGCGTGTGGTGAGGGTGCCACCAGAGCAAACAGGGAGGCAGCAGTCAGGGGAGCACAGCCCTGTCTGGGAGGCCCTGCGGCCGGCTCGCCTCTTTCATCCTCCCGGCCTCAGGTCTGGGGGTCTCTAATGTCCAGCTTCTGCATCACGCCACCTCGCGCTTGGGTCCCTGTCGCAGCTGCAAGGTGTGCAGCCACTCACCTTTTCTTCCCTGCAGCGAAGAACCCTGTGGCGTCCCTCAGTGTATTTAATAAGTCCAGAGTCAGTCCCCGATGCCCCTCCGCTCCCCTCCTGCAGCCCCCGCCATCCACCCTCCTTTCTGCTTCAGTTATTTCTTTTTTTTGAGTTGGAGTCTCGCTCCGTCGCCCAGACTGGAGCGCAGTGGCCACTCCCAGTCACCGCAGCCTCGACCAGCTGGGCTCCGGCGATCCTTCCGCCTCAGCCTTCCAAGTCGCTGGAACTACAGGCGTGCGCTACCACGCCCAGCTAATTTTTTGATTTGTTGTAGAGATGAGGTCTTGCCAAGTTGCCCAGGTGGGTCTCGAACCCACGGGCTCCGGCAATCCACTCACCTCAGCCTCCCAAGGTGCGGGATTACAGGCTGAGCCACCGAGCCCAGCTGCTTCAGTTATTTCTAAAACACATGTATTCATCTCGTCCTCCAGTTTAAACAAGATGTTGGCTAGCTCTCCACTCTCCAGAGGTTCCAGCCCAATGTCCACAAACAGCGCCTCAGACCGACCCACACCTGTCTGCCCACCTCACGACTGACCTCTCTCCCGAAGCTGCATCACACACTGCAGCCGCACAGACGGGTTGGTCTTCCCTGGTTCACCCCGCTCCTGGCACATGCAGGTCCATCTGCTCGTGACACTGTCCTCTCTGGGGGTCTGGAGTAACCCTTCCTGTGCCGTGCCCAAATGTCTTGCTGATGTCTTCAGAGGGAACTCTTCCTTCTGGTTCACCGAACACAATGCGCACACCCACAGCGGCGATCCCACGGATTCTCGCTCTCTGTGGGTTTCTTCCCATGACGCTGGGACTCCCGAGAACAAAAGCAGGGTGGCCGGCTGGTCCGCTCTCACATCCCCAGCTGTAGGGTTCCTGGCATGTGGCAGGCGCTCAGCAAGACGCTGATGACTAAGAGAAGATGCAGGTGGGGATGGGACCAGGGGCTTGAGCGGGTGTTGGGGGAAGTGACCTGTAAAAGTGCATTCCCCGGGAGGGTGTGGCTTGCTGGGAGGACCACAGCAGGAGGGAGAGCAGTGGGACTACAGCTGAGCTCTGAAGGCCAGGCTGTGCTCCCAGACCCTCAAGGGACGGCACTGGGGGGGGGGGGGGGCAGGCGG
>NW_007250776.1:177542-180764 GCF_000164805.1 Carlito syrichta | reverse complement strand
GGGGGGGGGGGGGGGGGGGGGGGGGTGTCAGGCGGGAGCTGAGTGCAGTGGGAAATGAGGGGGGAGGCGCGACAAACGCTGCACGGAAGGCTTAAATGCTAAGTAATACCACATGCTTTGGACAGTGGAGACAACTATTTGGGGAAAACAGCAGACTCCCTGAAGGAGTGACACTTGAGTTGGGACTTGAAAAGTGAGTAGAGGAAGCCAGGAGGGTGAGCAGGAGTCCATGCCAGGACCTCGAGGAGACGGATGTCGGAGGAACAGAGAGGCGGCTGAGAGGACGGGTGCTGCTGGGCCATCGGCAGCCACAGGCAGGAATGGGCGGCGAGAAGTGGGGTGGGGTCAGGAGGCTCCATTCCGTTCCCCTCCGAGAGCCTGAGCAAGGGCGCCCTCGTCATCTGTCCTGTGACACGAGGATGGGGGCGCCCCGGTTGGATGGCACTGGATGCCCTCGGGAAAGGCCATTGCGGGCCCTGCTGACAGTCCGGGCACACACCCCCTCCTGGGGTTCTGCCTTGTCTGGGTTCAAGGGGCCGGGCTCAGTGGGGACTTGGTGTCACTCTGCTCCAATCCATGCTCCCAGTTGGGTCCTCGCTCTGACTAGGCAGCTCAGGTGTGCTCCCCCAGTACAGAGGACCCAGGGACAGAACAGAAGAAAGTCCGGCCAGAGGCAGGGGCTCGGGCCTGTAATTCCAGCCCTTTGGGAGGATTGCTTGAGCCCAGGGGTTGGAGACCAGACCGGGCAACTTGGCGCGACCTTGTCGCTACGATAAATTTAAAAAAAATTAGCTGGGAGTGGTGGTATGTGCCTGTAGTTCCATTTACTTAGAAGGCTATGGTGGAAGGATCGACCCAACATGTCGAGGCTACAGTGGCCATGATTGAGCCATGCACTCCAGCATGGGCGACAGAGTGAGACTCTGACTCAAAAAAAAAAAAAAGAACAGAACAAAGTTACCTTGTCTACCAGAAAATAGCCAAGGGTAAGTGACCCTTGTGGTCTCTTGTTGATTTTTTTTTTTTTTAAATGAAGAACCTCTTGTAATTTGCTGGAAAATGATGGGAGGGGGCAGTCTCCCCTGAAGGCAGGGCTTCAGGAACTGCCTTGGCCTGGCTGGAGAGAGGAATGGCGACCTCTGAGATCAGGGGATTCTAAGACACGGTGCAGCTGAGAATCTCTGGCTTATTAAAGTCTGACCTTGGCTACTTAAGATGCTGTGACCTTGAGCCTCGGTCTCTTTGTCTGTTAGCCAGAATTAATGCCTTCCATTTTATCTCTCAGAGTTAAAAACAACAGCCCTTAAGGCAGTGTGAAAAACAGAAATACCACAATCGACGGCCGAAATAATAATCATGTAGACATCATTTATCTTCTAAACCAAATAACAATAACAACAGACAACAATCTACTTCTCACTTGACTTCAAAATGATACTCCTAGGAACATGCCATTACGGCCTCCGCCTCACACACGGGAAAGCCGAGGCCCAACTGGTAGAGAGATTTGCCCAGCACCGCCAGCTGGAAAGCGGCAGAGCTGGGCTCCAAGCCCCAGCTAGCAGTCTGCCACGAGACCCCACCCCTGCAAACATGAGGCCCAGTTGCCTGAGTGGGTCAAATGCCTTAGGTCGCCCAAGAGGAGCTGTCCTAGTCACCGGTGGGGCTAAGTGACGCAAGAAAACTGCCACTAACTTGCGAGTGGCCCTGGACACGGGACCGCCCTTCTCCTGCCCTGGTTTCTTTTGTGAGGCAAGGACAGCTATCTGATTCACGGCTCGTTAGGGAACAAAACAGGAAAGAGACAACGGCAGCCCTCACTGCTGGTATTTAACATCTGTAGCTGTACGAGAATGTATCACCCACCATCGTGCGTGGATTCTCTGCTGGTGCTGAGAGCTCGTGGCACTCTGCCATTTATTTTTTTATTTTTATTTTTATTTTTGAGTTGGAGTCTCACTCTGTCGCCCAGACTGGAGTGCAGTGGCCACTCCCGGCCACCGCAGCCTCGACCTGCTGGGCTCCGGCGATCCTTCCGCCGCAGCCTTCCAAGTAGCCGGAACTACAGGTGCGTGCTACCATGCCCGGCTGAGTTTTTGACTTATTGTAGAGATGAGGTCTCGCTGCCCAGGCGGGTCTCGAACCCGCGGGCTCAGGCCATCCACTCACCTCGGCCTCCCAAAGGTGCAGGATGACAGGCTGAGCCACCGAGCCCGGCTTTGCGCTCTGCCATTCCTAGGGCCACTCTGGATGGCGCACCGGCGTCATCCCTCGCCTTTCGCCCGGCAGCTGCAGGTTTCCGCAGAAAGCTCCCTTGCCTTCTGTCCTCCCGCCCCCCTGCTCCTTCCAGGCCCCCTCCCCGTGAGGCCTCCAGGGCTCTTCCCTGCTAGCCCTCCTCCCCTCCGCCTCCTCCTGGCACCACGTACGGATTTGAGTCCGGCCACCTCTGCTAAGGGACCAGGCTCCCTCTCCCAGGAGATCCATATTTTAAGCTTTATCTCAACTCCGGGATGAAAATCGACGTCCTGGCTATAAAAAGTTAGGCCTCACCTTGGCTATTTGGGGAGGAGCTCCTGGCACCTTAACTCTGACACCGCAGAGGCAATTTCCTGGGCTCCTGGAGAAAGGGAGAGAGAGGGCTGAGGAAGCCTGAGGGCGGCTGTGGGGTACCCCGCTGGCGGAGGCACTGCTGTTTGCTCTCCCTGCTCCAGGCAACGCCCAAGGCTTCTGCCTGCACCACCGAACATGTTTGGGGCCCTCCAGTCCCCCCACCCACGCCCTGAGTCCTGCCAGCCCTCTCCCGGGTCCCTCAACCGCCCCCGGGTGCCGTCTACGGGGGAGGCTGTTACCAAGGCAACCAAAGGCAACACTTTGACGCGACAGCTTCTGCTCCCCCATCCCCGCTCCGACCAAATGAAAAGCCATCCAAGTGAGGCCTCCTCTCTGACGCAGAAATCCCAGGCCAGCCTGGCCTCGAGTCCTGCCGGGAAGAGCCGCAGAGAGGGGCAGGCAGCTGAGACGCGCTCCCGCGGGGCCCAGGCAGGCTCGTCTGCCCCTCCGCCAAGACGGCACTCAAGGGACACCAAGGGGTCTTTAAATCAGTGTAAACCTGTGGGGATGGCGAGAACAGGAAGGCAGCTCTCGGAGGACACGGGATGTCGACGCATGTCCGAAAACGCGGCGCTCGCAGTCTCGGCGCGGAGCGCACAGCGAGGCGGGGTG
>NW_007250776.1:127426-177245 GCF_000164805.1 Carlito syrichta | reverse complement strand
CCCTTGGCCTCCAAAGTGCTGGGATTGCAGGCTCGAGCCCCGCGCCCTGCCCCCTCCTCTCTCTTAGCGCCGCATGGCAGTCGGAGGGGACACGCTTTTGGGGCACCGTGGACGTGGGACCGCGCGAGTGAGGATGGCTTTTGAGACTCCATCCACAGATAAACGCGCCACAATAGGCAAAAGTCGTCAACTCCGACCGCGTGAAAGAAAACGACTCGGCAGGAAACGAGTTGGAGAGGCGGAAGGAAGGAGGGAGGGAGAAGAACCAGTATCTTCAAGCCGCCCAGAAAGCCGCTGCCGAAAGCGACGGGAGGGGAAGCAGCAGTCAGAGACGACGAGGGTGAGCTTTCAGAGACCCAGACAAGCCCTCGGAGACGCGGCGTCCCGCGTCAGTCTGATGCAGAGACCCAGGAACGTCCCTCCATTTGCCGCCGCCCCCAGAGAAGGGCACCCGCGCACTCAAGCCCTCCTGCGGATTCCCGAGAGGCCCTCTTCTGCACACGCCCGGCGCCGGGGGGTCCTTGACTTCCCAGCAGACCACGCCCCAAGACGCACGTCCCTGTGACTCCCTTTCTGGAAACGGCATGGCATCGATGTACCTGTCAGTCTCGTGATTTGCATAATTTGGGGAATGCATGAGGCCTTAGGCCTTGCAACCTTCCTTTCCTCCAAATGTCACTGTCTAAATGTAAGATGCAGCTCTAGCTTAAGTTCTGTATAAGGCTCTGCCGGCCACCTGGCTAATGGACAGGCACCAACAACTCTGGACTAGCACCGTGAACTGTGAAAGCCTGGAGGGGGAGCAGAACCATTTTAGAAAGACCTCGAGTCCGGCTCTGCTCCCTGAATTCAAACTCAGAAACAAACTTCTCTCCACCGATTCCCGGCCCCTTTGGCTGCTTGGTATCAAGGGGAGCAGCCGAGTGTGACTGGAACCTTGACACGTTCCCAGTGCTTTACTTCCCAGTGAGGGAGGAAATAAGGAGTCACCAGAAGACACATACATGGCATAATACCGGATTGTCTAACAGGACGGCAAGTAGGCTTGCCCTCCCTGCCTCAATTACTGCGCCCTGTGCTGTTCTCCTTTTTCTCAAACAGCTACAAAAACAAACTCCTCTCCAGCAAATAAAAGAGGCAGGCAAAGTATACTGTTTAGAGATAGGAAAATAACCGGTAAAACAACTAAAGAAAGAAGTGACTGGAAGTTTGGGGTGAGGAATGGGACCGGGGACCACAGCTTCTCATTGCAAGCCCCCTCTGAGCTTCTAGCTTAAAAACAGAAAACAACAAACGCGGCTTGTATTGGTGAAGACGTAGTAGTCACCCACTTACAATCAGCCTCATGGCCACCAGGGCGACTGGGAAGGAGGCCCTGACAACGACTGGCTGCCTCTCTCCAGTGATGCAGGACGCTGGGAGGGACCTCCGAGTCCTGCAGAACAGGAGAGTCCCCTGCCCCGGGACACCTGGGGAGCTGGCTTCAGAGAACCTAGGCCTCTTGTCAGGGACGGGGCACTTCTCTCCCTCCTAGCCCATCCTCGCCCTCACCTCTTTTATGCACCCTTGATGTTTCAACCCCCAAACTTTCAAACTCAGGTGTATACTAGAAGTATCTGGGAAACCTTTGAAAACCCTGATGCCTGGGCTGCACAGTGACCAGCAGATCCGAACTTCTAGGGCTGGGAACCTCGTGATTCCACCATGCAGCCAAGGCGCGAACCACGGCAGGAAGACGAAGATGGCTCGCATGCTGGCGACGCTCCCAAACAGCACACGGCCATGAGGAGCTGTTTTTCCACGGTTAGAGACAATCACAGAGTGGCCTGGCAGCTGCGCAAGTTGGTGTCGGGGTGTGTGTGGGTGTGCGTGCGTGTGTGCATGTGTGTGTCAGGCCAGTGGAAGGGACGGCAGCAGCCACCATTCCCGCTCCTTTGGCCAGACCATCCGCATCCGTTTTGGCAAGCCAGAGACCGCCTAGAACCAGAGCCTTGCAACGTTCCGGGCCTACGCCCCAGCCTCCTCACACGTGCCAGCGGCATGACATCAGCAAGAAGGCCCCAGTCACGGTCCCCGAGGAGTCACCCTGCCCATGTGGGCCACCGCCCAAAGCAGCGGTGCTCGGACTTGAGTGGACACCAAAACCCCGCCTGGAGGCTCCGGAAAACAGCAAGCAGGCTGGGCCCATCCCCAGAGTTCCTGATTCAAGCAGGAGTGGGGGTGAGAATCTGCCTTCCTAACCGTTTCTAATTTCTAGGCTTTCTAGTCATTTCCCAGGTGGTGTTGACGCGACTGGTCCCCAGACCAGACTTGGAGAACACGAACCCAGGGGACTTGGAAGAGGGAGGGCAGGTGCACAGTGAGCACAGACACCTTTTCCCAAGTTGAAAATAACTCAGGGCAGGTGTCAAGAGGATGATGGGCCTGACACCTGTCTCGTCTCCCTGTGAAGGCTCAAGACTGACGCTGACTGCCAACATCCCCCTGCAAGGTATTAGCCACAAAGACACCATCTGGGCTTAGAACACTGAATGTGGAACCTGATGTCATGTTCCCTGTTCAGATATGGCACAAGTCAGATCCGTGGCCCAGCATCATCGAACCCCTGCCAAAAATAAAGGTGATCAAATGAGAGGCAGCCGGTCTATCCGGGAATTCTGGTATCAGCAAGGAGTTATACTCACGCTTCCTATGTTTATATTATAGGGCAAAATTGCTCCTGAAAGCAACTTTCTTACAGTTCTGACTACTTGAGTTAAGGCAATTTCTTGGAGTTTTTCTACATTGGATATATTGGGGTGGCTTTTAAAAATAAAATAAGATAAAGGAAGGAAGGCAATACGCATACATCAGCACAGTTTTACCAAGCCAAAATTAGAGTCAGTACTTAGTCGTTTAATTTAGAATGATCAATTGAGCAACCACCCAAAACCCATGTCCTGAACCCCCCGGGGTAGTATTCTTGAGCTCCAAGGCACAGCTAGCTTTCAGAGTCTTCAAGTAAATTTCCTCTTCCCAAATACATAATAATATGTTTCAGCTGACAACCAAACAGCAGCCAAACTGTGGGGAAAATAATTTGCCCTAAATTATTAATCGTGCTTAATTTAGGGGAATTTCATGAATAAGGATACTTATACTTCTTTTGTAATGGTTGACATTGACTTATTTTAAATACAGTCCCCTGCCTTTTACTAAAACCATTAATGGTCACTAGTATATACTGTTTGCAAGCTAAAGACATGTTTTGTTTTACATGTAAAAATGTAACTTATATAGAATGTTGGTTCTGAAGGGCTTTCGGAAGTAATGTTGCCATGGAACACTTTCTTACAAAATAAAATCTTACAGGAAGCCAAACATACACATATGTATAAAGGAGAACTGCCAACAAATATTAAATATTTACAAGCCAGGTACTGGACTATGCTATTTGGCAGAAATTTGCCCCATTTTTAGTAAGACTTTTAACCATTTTGAGACAGGAAAACAAGAGTTAATCAAGAAGGAAGGCTGAGGCAGAAGGATTGCCAGAGCCCAGCAGGTCGAGGCTGCAGTGGCCAGGAGCGTGCCACTGCACTCCAGATTGGGCAAGAGTGAGACTCCAACTCTAAAAAAAAAAAAAGAAGAAGCCAGACCCTAAGAGCCTGATCTCAAATGAGCAGCTACCCTGACCGCCACCTCTGCTTCTGGAAGCATGCTGGGCCGCACCCTGTGGAAACCAGCTTGCTGTGATGTTTGCTGTGAAAGTTCCTGCTCATGGGCCTCAGTTTAAAATGATAAAACCAACAATGGCAAAAGCCCGGGGCTGATGACACAGCCTCAGCCTGTTCCACCCAAAGGTTCCCAATAAGGTCTGCGGAATGTATATCGAGGAAGCCTGTAACTGAGGGTCGGGGCTCAGGTGTTTGCAGATGACCCTGCCTGGGACTTCCAGAATCGATGCTCTCAACTGTCCACCAGGTCTCAGGTGTCTCTTCTGAGTGTGGTGACACTCCGTTGCTTCCTGCTCCCGGGGAGTGGCAACGATTTAATGATAAGGACCATGAGAACACTGAACCCGATTCCTATGCAATCCCTAATCAGTTTATTTCTAAATTTTGTTTACTTGGCATATTTTTATTGAGAAAATCCTGAATCACAGAGATAAGTTATGGCAATGGTAAAATATATTTTCTTAAGGTTCAAATCAAACGGCTATAGAACACCAAAGCACCTTTCAAACACACATTAAAAATTACAAATCTGTATGGACTTTGTTATGGATGAGAAAGCTAAGGTCTGAGAAAAGTAGAGAGACTTGTCCAAATCCCATCAGAATTCAGTGACAGGGTGAGATTAGAACCAACTTCTCCTGATAACTGTCCAGACCTCTTTTTACGTTCCATGTTTCAGAGAGAGAGAGAGAAGGCTTTACTGGGATTTCCATATGGAATGTGGCTCCCTTGGGTCTTCTGGGAGTCAGCGAACAAAGAATGGAGCCTGGTTTCATGTGTCACAAACAGAACCTCTCACTTCACCTTTTTTTGTCAAGTGACAGCATATATGGGTCTTTGGAAATTGACAAAGGGTCGGCTTTGGCACTAGCAGATTTAACAGACAACACTGGTTTGTGAATTTGTAAATAATCTTTGTTTGCTACAGGACATCAGCCTTTTCTTAGTTTTCTAGATAACCTCATAAATGGCAATCCCATCAGCCTTACACTGTCCCCTCCTGTCATTCCCTGGCTGCTCAGACACTAGTGCCACCGTGTATGTAAGTGTCCGTGCATGCGTGTGCGTGTGCATGTGTGTCAAGGCCAACGGAAGAAATGAAGGCAGTCACAACTCCTGCTCCTTTGTTAAGGTCATCTATATATTAATACCTTTTTAAAAAAACAAAACAAAACAGGGATGTCCTGGCAACAAGAGCCAACTGAGATTGAGGCAGGAGCCACATTTCCTTGGTGTGACTTCAAGGTGACAGAGGAAGGCCCTGAACAGACATGCAGCTTTCCACCCCTTGGTAACAAGCCCGTTTTGTAGTACTCCTCCGAGCGTCAGTTTCCTTCCAAACACCTCATTGCCTCAGGCACTTTTCTACTGTTCTGGCTGCGTGTCTCTTGGCTCTTTGAATGTGTCTGTATGAAGTTCCTGTGTATGCGTCAATGTGTACAGTAACATCGGGCTATGCTCACAGTTCCCAAGATGACTCTTTCTCTAATATTCCATTCTAGAATAAAGGGGTTGTGACATATTTGAACTGATTCCATGAGGAGAACAAAAGGATGTGAGGTGCCTATAAATACCAGGTACTGACTCTCATCCAGACCTCTGGTTAGTTGATATGAGAGATGATTGTTAGCAGAGTGAAGGGTGCACAGGTAGCACAGACTTCCCAAGGAGACCCCGTCCCGTTACTCCAGCTTCCTGATGGGGGAACCTACCAGGTGAGCTAATCAAGGGAATGAACTCTCAATCATCCCAACGCCTAACGAGGCAAGGCAAACTAAATCACGGTAACTGCTCTGATGGGAGAGAAAAAGTTGTGTCTGAGTAGGACTTTTGAAGATTTTGGAAAGTGTGCATGATGTGGTACTAAGTGAGAAAAGTTTGCTAAATCACACAGTATAATCCCTCTTTTGTTTTAAAATTCTTAGAAAAAAGACTAAAAGTAGTTTTTCGACATCTTGCTGATTATCTGTGTGTGGTAGATTACAGAAATTTTCCTTTATACCATTTTATGCATTTTCTTCCAATTTTTCAGAAATGGTCATTTATCGTTTTACATTTATGTGGAACCACTTTTGTGGTTCCACATAAAGATTATAGCTTTTTCTCACTTCCCCCCACCTCTCTTAACAAAACACCAAATTTCCAGAGCCCACTTGGGGAAAAACCGTGGAAAAGGGTCCTTTCGGGAAACAAACGACATACAGAAATGGCAGATGACAAATTCCCATCTCAGAACTTGACTAATCGGGATCAGGTTTAAAGATTTCCGCTTTCTTGGTTCACTTCCACATCCAGTCATCAAGCTGGCACCAGATCTCCGGCAATCGCTCTAGCTTCTGCAAGACTGCTCACTTCTGCCCACAGGCCGAGGTGTTGCTGCATCTTCTCCATTCCTCAGGTTTCCAAAGCAGCAAGGGCATTTGGGGTCTGGGCGTGGGCACTCCCTCCTGATTTAGGAGGCAGCTGCTCTCCCCTGACTTCCCGGTCACCTCCATGATGTCCCCACATTGTGTCCACAGGACCCTGAATGGCCTTCTTCCTGAGCGAAGTTCTGCAGACAGGCAGACCTGGCTCGGAACCCTGGCTCTGCTGTTTCACAGTGTGGCACCATGGGCAAGTGGCTTACCATTGCTGAGCCTCTGTTCCCGGCCTTCTGAACAGGGATCGTCCAGCCGCTTCCCAGGGAGGCACAAAGCCTGGAGAGGGCGCACCTGAGGACTCTGCTCCGGGCCTGGCATTGGGCAGACGCTCCGTCCAAGCAGCTGCCGGGGACCAGGATGCTGCTGAGGAGTCTCAGTTCTTCCTTCCGGAACTTGCTGCCTCTCTAGAAAAGTGCCCGCGTTTCTTGCCACGGTCACTGCACCAGGCTAGAGCATCTTAACTCATTAACTCAACAGTGCTGACTTCTGTTTTGATTCCTCTGGCCGCTCAGCTCCAATCTGCCGTGCACAGGTAGTCTCGCAGGAGAGAAAGCGAGGCCCATCAGTGAACACGGGAGCCTTTAGGGTGCAACAGCACTTGGCAACCCCAAGATGCCCACTGGTGTTTTAAATGTGCTAAAAGTGCTGATGCCTCAGCTGTTCAGCTGCAAGGGGAAAGGGTGTTGCCTTGCTCCAAAGGATAAATGCACCTGCAAGAGGCCAGCTAATGTCCTTGGATTACGTATGTCATGCAAGTTTGAAGGACTGTGATTCATCATCATATTTTTCTAAGACGCTGAGGCCGCCAGTGTTCACGCTGAGACTGTGAACCATGCCATAAGCAATCTAAAAATGAGGGACCGAGCTTTTTCCACTCTAGAAATAGCCGCCAAACAGACAGATTCCACCCAATGCTCACTTGCATGTTGCCAGCAGTGCTTCGGTCTCATCAGTAGCCAGGAGTAGAGCAATGGATAAGAAGTCAGAGCTGGCAGAGGAAGGGGAAGGACTTGGCACTCATCGAGTCAGGGACTTCATACACAAACCCACTTGTTAGGTCATCCCCCCAAATTCGCAAGCCGAAGCCCGCCCCCTCTCCCTTAACTCAGAATGTGATTGTCTTTGGAGACAGGACCTTTATTTTTTTTTTGAGTTGGAGTCTCACTCTGTCGCCCAGACTGGAGTGCAGTGGCCGCTCCCGCTCACCGCAACCTCGACCTGTTGGGCTCTGGCGATCCTTCTGAGTAGCCGGAATTACAGGCATGCGCTACCACACCTGGCTGATTTTTTTGATTTATTGTAGAGATGAGGTCTCGCCAAGTTGCCCAGGCGGGTCTCGAACCCGTGGGCTCAGGCAATCCACTCACCTCAGCCTCCCAAAGCCGCAGGATTACAGGCTGAGCCACCGAGCCCGAGAGACAGGACCTTTAAAGAGGCTATTCAGGTGAAGTCATAAGGGTAGGCTCTGATCTAATCTGACAGGCGTCCTGATAAGAAGAGGAGGCCGGGACACAGAATACACACGGCTGGCGGGCTACCATGTGAGGACACAGCAAGAAGGCGGCAGCTGCAAACAGAGGAGAGCAGCCTCAGGAGAAACCAACTCTGCCGACGCCGCCGCCCTGATCTGATAGTCTCCAGAACAGTGGAAAATGAATGTCCATTGGTTAAGCCACCCAGTCTACAGTATTCTGTTTGGCAGACTAAGCATTCCCCAGACGCAGATATTATTCCTGCTTTAACTGTGGGGTCACAGGGGCCCAGAAGTAGCCGGGCTGGGTCACACAGCTGATAAAGTGGCAGGGTGAGTCCTCAAATTAGATATTTGGTTCCAAAGTGTGTTGTCTGTCCTCTACTAGAGTATAGGTTTAGCCTGAGGGCTTTGGGGCCAGTGTGTTCCTGGGTTCAAATCCTAGATCTGCCACTTCCTGGCTCTGTGGCTTTGGGGAAGTTGCTTAACCTCATTGTGCCTGAGTTTCAATGTGTATAAAATGAAGACGCAAAAATCTCTACTTTTTGGCTTGCAGGGGGAATTAAAGGATTTAGGAGTAAACTCAGACATGTAAAATACTTAGTGCTTGACCCATAACATGTGCTCAATAAATATTAGATAATATTATTGTTAACATTATCAACATCATTATTACTACTACCATTATTATTATTACTGAGGGATCCTCAATAACTTGGTCCAAACTCCTCCTTTTATAACCTCAGTAAAGTGAAGCCCAGATGGTACAAGTCTTAGAGGATCATAAAACCAGGAAATTGAGGTTTATCCAATGTTCTTTCCATTGTTTTGAAAAGGGTCAAGGAAACGAACGTTTGGATGCAGGGTTTTGTTTCTAGTGGTTTTAAGGCTAAGGAGTAAAAGCAACCAGGAAGCTGTGACGGGATCGGGCGACTAAGCCTTAGCCTTGTGTTCTCCTCTGTGAACAGAGATAATGCCATGTATTTCTCCTAGCCATTCCCAAGATTATTCAAGGCTACAAACACCAGCACGTTAGACACAGGCCAGTGACAGAAGACACAATGACATGAGATTAAAAAAAAAAAAAAAAGAGCTTCATCGAACATGGTTAAGAAGTTGAGGTTTTGCTTCTAGAATCTCTATCCTGTTCTATCCCGTTCCACTGGTCTGTGAGCCTGTTCTTGTACCAATACCAGATTGTTTTGATTATTGTAGCCTTAGAGTAAAGTTTAAAGTCTGGAAGTGTGATACCTCCCACTTTGTTTATCTTGCTGAGGATTATTTTGGCTATTCATGGTCATTTATATTTCCATTTTAATTTCTGTATTGTCATTTTTAGGTCTGAGAAGAATGATTTGGTAATTTAATGGGTATTGTATCAAATCTGCAGATTGCTTTTGGTAGGATGGAAATCTTAACAATGGTGATTTTTCCAGTCCATGAGCATGGAATATTTTTCCATTTGTTTGTGTCTTCTTGGATTTCTTTGGGCAGTGTTTTGCCATTTTCATTGTAAAGGTCTTTCACTTCTCTGGTTAGGAAGATGCCAAGGTATTTCATTTTTTGTGTGACTACTGTGAATGGGATTGTGCTTTTTATTTGGTTCTCTGCCTGTTGTTGTCAGTGTATAGGAATGCGACTGTCTTTTGCATGTTTATTTTGTACCCTGAGACTTTGCCAGAGTCCTTTATCAGTGTAAGGAGGTTTTTGACAGATTCCCTTGGGTTTTCAAAGTAAAGGATCTTATCATCGGCAAAGAGGGATAGCTTAACTTCCTCTTTTCCTATTTAGATACCCCTGATTTCCTTCTCTTGTCTGATTGATCTAGCTAGGACTTCCAACACTATGTTGAACAGGAGGGGTGAGAGTGGGCCACCTTGACTTGTTCCAGTTGCAGGAGAGGAGAATATATTCAGTAAAAGGTACTGGGGAAACCGGTTCACTGCATGCAGAAGAATGAAACAGGACCCCTACCTATGGTCATACACAAAAATCAACTCTAAATGGATCAAAGGCCTAAATGTAAAACCGCGAACTATACCATTTTTAGAAAACGCAGGAGCCATCCTAACGAAAATTGGAACAGGTAACTAATTACTGATCAAAACCCCAAAAGCCCATGACATAAGAGACAAGATAGACAAGTGGGATCTCATCAAACTGACAGGCTTCTGCAAAGCAAAAGAAACCATCAAGAGAGCAGCGAGACAAACCACAGAATGGGAAAAAATATTTGCCAACTGTTTATCTGTCAAAAGCTTGACATCCAGGATCTACAAGGAACTCAAATGTGCCAAGGGGGGGAGGGGAACAGCTCTATAAAAAAGTGTGCAGAAAGACACGAATAGACATTTCTCAAAAGAAGACATATGAATAGCCAACAGACACATGAAAAAATGCTCAGCCTCACTAGTCATCAGAGAAATGCAAATCAAAACCACACTGAGATACCACCTAACTCCAGTCAGGATGGTCATCATCAATAACTCAAAAAATAACAGAGGCTGGAGAGGATGCAGAGAAAAGGAAACACTTCCACACTGTTGGTAGGAGTGTAAATTAGTACAACCTCTGTGGAAAACAGTGTGGCGATTTCTGAAACATCTATAAATTGGCCTTCCATACGACCCAGTCATACCCCTTCTTGGAATATACTTGGAGGAACTCAAGTCATTCTACAAAAAAGATACATGCACATGCGTGTTTATTGCAACACTATTCACAATAGCAAAAACAAGGAACCCACCATGCTGCCCATTGAAAGTGCACTAGGTTTTTAAAATGTGGCACATATACGCAATGGCATATTACACAGCCATAGAGAAGGACACAGTTATGGACTTCGCAGCAACTTGCATGGATGTAGAGTCCTTCAGACTCAGTGATCTATCACAGAAACAACCGAATACCCCATGTCCTCACTCATTAGTGCACCCTCAGTATTCATCGTAACGCTACAAGAAAAGGATTGGCGGTAGTGGGAGGCTGACGGGGTGGTTGGGGGGAGGCCCATCACACCACGAAGGGCGCCTGGTCCTAAACCAGGCGAAGCGAAGACCCGTGGGAGGCTCAAACTTCGCCAGTAAGCAGACCACTTATGTGCCCAATCCTGACTTGTACGCCACATCTTTCAAATTTAAAAAAGGGGGGGGGGCAAACAAATCCTTGTGAGCCAGAGGAGCAGAATCAAAGACATAGTTTAAGATCTTAAAAAATGGGCTTTAGGAAAGTTCTGAGGAGATTAAGAAACACAAAAAAATTCCCATAGAAAAGTGATTGATGGACGTGGATATTAATAGATCTTTAGGAGGTTACTGAAAATAGGGCAAAGCAGACATGTCATGTGGGGTGTTTTATGCAACCACGCTGTCAGGAGCCACCACGTGGGTGTCAGGCAGGAGAGACAGCCTTTGCCTAAGAGAAGAGGGGACAGGAAATGCCACCTGGACATAGATCAACAAGACCCACTGAGGCTGGCATCTACTGTGCAAAAACATCCAGGAATCCAGTGGACAAATATTTGCTGAGCATTTCTAGGTGCCCTGGGGTTTGCATGGCACTGGGAATAAAATAAACAGTCAGACATAGCCCCGTCCTCTTGGGGCTTCGGCCAGGTGGGGCAGAGCGAGGCGGATGAAACACTCACACAAATGGAAGCTGAGCTACAAATCAAGGGACGCACTTAGAGAGGAGTGAGTCTGATGCCGTGAGAGTGCGTGACAAAGGGATCATTGGCCAGGGCCTGAGAAGGCTTTGCTAGGTTAGGGGTTCTTTTGTTTTGCTTTGTTTTTTGAGTTGGAATCTCACTCCTTCGCCCAGGCTGGAGTGCAGTGGCACACTCACGGCCACTCTGGTGTCGACCTGCTGGGCTCAGGTGATCCCTCCGCCTCAGCCTTCCAAGGAGCTGGAACTACAGGCGTGCGCTACCACGCCTGGATATTTTTTTGTTTGATTGTTTATTGTAGAGACGAGGTCTCGCCAAGTTGCCCGGGTTGGTCTCAAACCTGTGGGCTCAGGCAATCCACTTGCCTCAGCCTCCCAAAGTGCTGGGACGACAGGCTGAGCCACTGAGCCCGGCCGGTTAGGGGTTCTTAGGCCAAGAACCAAAGGATCAGCAGCAATTAACCAGGCAAAGAGGGACTGGGAGATGGGGAGAGTGTCCCAGACAGAGGAAAATGGATGTGCCAAGATCCCAAGACTGAACGGAGCATGGAATTCAAAGAAGTGCAAGGAAGCTCGAGTGGCTGGAGTGCAAAGAACACAGCAGAGAGTTGAGTGGACTGAGACTGAGAGTGAAAATCAGGCCATGTGGCCACTTGGACCAGGCTGCAACGGGCCTTGTGGACCATGCCACATGGATGGATCTGCGTGGCAGAAGACACAGTGACATGGGATTCAAAACAGAAAAGAGCAACTGCCAGAAATCTTGCGAGTCAGAGAAGCAGATCAAGGACATCCTGCAAGGTCCTGAAAATCTGGCTTTAGGAACGTTCTGAGGTGAGTAAGAAATATCCAAAGATGCCCACAGACAAGCGGGCCTTGTGAACAGGGGCCTTGTGGACCAGACTGTGGAGTCTTCGGCTCAGGGTATGGAGTCGTCTTACGGACCACATTGAAGAGTGTGGTTTCCTCACAGCCGCGGAAAGTCACGGAGGGGTTCTAATCAGCGTGTCACAAGATCACACCTTCACACCTGCATCTTAGAGGGATGATTCTGACTCCCGTGTAGACAATGGTCTGGCTGGACTGGGCTACACACACAGCCCAGCTCAGCAGATGGACAGTGTCTTGGAGTTGCTGAGTGCTGGTGGGTATGGAAAGAAATGCACAGATGTAAGAGATACTTCACATGCAAAATCCCCAAGCCTAGTGCTGGGGAGGAGGAAGGGAGAAAGGAAGAAGCATTAAAGATGAGTCTCATTTCTGGCTTATCCCACTAGACAGATGGGGACGCCAAGACTGAGACAAGGACACCTGGAAGAGAAACGGGCTCTGGGTTTGGGTTAGAGTCCTGTCGGCCGAAGTTATTTGACATGCACGAGGAGATGTCGGCAGGAGGCACGCCAGAAGCCGGAAACCCACGCGGTGCCTAGCACAGTACAAGGCCCTGGAGATCACACGGTTCATGAGGCGGCCATCCCGCTCTCAAGCTGCTGGCGCTTAGCCTTGGCTGCCCTCTGGAGTCACCTGGGCAGTTGGACAAACACGGCGCCTGATCCCACCCTGGGAGTCTCAGCTCGTGGATCTGGGTTGATCTGGAGGGCCGACGGGTCGTCGCGATGCTTAAGAGCTCCCCTCATGAGTCTAGCGTGCAGTCAGGCTTGAGAACGACTGCTTTGGAGCGTGCAAGACCTGGTGTGGCCTGCATCTGATCACACAGAGAGGGAGTAGCAGAATGGCTTACGATTGTGGTCTTGATAATTTATAATAGAATTACTAAAGTACATGGGTGTAGTGGGAGTAATATTATTTGGATATTAAACTAATATATTTTCATCCTTGGAAGTGCCTGGTTCCTAGCTGTTCCCTAACTCCCTAATTAAGAACTTAGCCTGGCTGTCTCAGATCATAGAACTGCTTCATGATATATAGAAACACATTGTATGCCTATGGAAGAATTAAGAAATGGGTGGGTTCTGAAAGATGTGATGCTCTAATAAAAGACATACGTCAAATATGACACAAGACAGGATGTGCTTCATGCCAATGATCAAGGAACAAAACAAAGCCGCAAAGAAGCAAGAGACTGCTCATGTCCGGCTACCCTTTGCAAGCAACCACAATGAAGCACTCAGATTTTTCACTCTGAGAGTTGACCCCACCTTGTCCTCGAACCCAGTGTGTGAGCGCACATGTTCCTCAGTTTTCCTGGAAAGAGAAAAAACTCTGACAGCCATGCTGGAAAAAAGTTGTGTGCACCAGGCAAGCAGCACTCGCACGACCGCACCAGGTGCTCACACCCTGCCCTTCCAGGAACAAAGCTAAGCGCCGCTCAGAACACGCTGTTCCTCTAGGCCGGTGGGTGGGAAAGAAGGCGCTGGCTTCCAGGAAGCACATTTGGAAAGGAGAGAAATGGGGCGTCTAGGACACGGAAAGGCACGTCTGCCTGGGAATGGCAGCGACCTGGACAAGACACACTCTGAGCTTCACCCTCCAGCAAGCCTGTCCCCCATGCTGGTTCCAACCAACATTTGGACTTACTGCTTAGAGTTCTTGGAATTCCTCCTAAGGCCCCCACTTGATTATAAGCAAAGCAGCTCACCACAGTGAAACCCTGACCGTGGTAGACGATGCTTTCTACTGCGGTATGCACAACCGGCTGGCTGACAGAAAATTCTAGTCTCGCAATTCTCCAGAAGTAACCACAGATAAAACCAAGCCCACACAGAGCACTTCATCCCCAGCCACATCGACTGGAGTGAGATGATCCAGGAGTATCAGTCTTTGCTCTCAAGGACTTCTCAGCAAGGTTTAGTTTTCATCCTTAGTGCAAAGCCGCTTGGGGCTTCTGAGCCATAAGATCCAGTGTGGTTTGAGACTGATCTGGCAGCAGGGCACCAAGCGGTTTGGACTGGGAAGCCCCTGAGCCAAGGGAGCCCCCTGACAAGAGTCGAGCCCTCAGAGCCCATGGTGGCATCGAATACACAAGAACGCTCTCTGAGCCAGTACTTGTCACGAGGCTCGTGCCCGCCGGGCCTGTGCGGTGCCACCGGGTGTCCTTGCATCCTTCCCACCACAGGCCAGGGCCTAGACACTCTGCCAGGGCTCACAGCAGCCGGAGGGGAACGCTACCTGTGCCTCGGCAGGGCCCCACTTCCAGGCCGCCAGCCACTCCAGACAGTTGGCTTTAGCACAAGGGCTTCCCCGGGGCCTTGTGGGACCTCTGGAGTCTAGAAGGGCAGCTGTGTCCTTCCTGCCTCTCTCATGCCACCAGCCAGCCTCTCTCCTTGCCCAATTAGAGAAGAGCCAAGCCGTTCCTCCCTGGCACACAGAGACGCCGGGGACCGGGGTGTGACCTGTGCATGCCCATTTCCTTATCGCTTCAGGGACCCCGGCTAGAGCCTTAACCTTTGCCAAGACTTTCATCAAATTGCTCCGCCGTAATGAAGCTAGAAAAAGAAAAAAAATGCTCCAGCAGTCCAACAGATAACAATAATAACAACAACTACAGTAATAAAACAGCTATGACATTTGGATCACTGTACTGGGCACAACGGTGCAGCGAAAATATCACACCAGACCCAGTCTCTCTCCTTGAGGAATGACTAAAGTCCAGGAGTGTTTAGTGTAATCCACAGAATTCCATGCTGAGAGAGAGAGAACACGGAGGAGCGCAAGAGGAGAGGCTGAGGGAAACACTGCAGGCCGAAGGGATGGCGGGATGACTCGGGGAGGGAGAGGCCGGGAACAGGGTGGAGACAGCGGGGCATTCGAGTAGGGCCCTGGCATGGCAGAGTCTCACAAAACACAAAGACAAACTGCGCATCTAAGAAAGAAAACCGGCCCTTCCTGCTGGAAGAGGAGGAGAAACCCAGGCTGTGCGGCTCACACGCAGCCGGTGGCCTCTCGGGAATGCCGCAGCCACTGGACAGAGGAGCGGGTCCCGGCCCTCAAGACTCCCAGCAACGTGAGGGCTGGAGGGAAAGGCCAGGCCTCTGCCAGCAAGGAGCGGCTGCCCAAAGGCATCCAGCCCAGGGCCACCCGGGGCTCCCCTCCCCCCCCCAGCTGCATGAAACACTTGGCCAGTTGTATGCTTTGGGGTCCCGGCTGGAAGCCAGCCACACCAGGGCCCACAGGCCTGGAGACCAAGCCAGCAGCACCCTCGCGAGGCCTTTCTCGAGGCCACTCGCAGACGCCAGCAGCAACAGACACCCAGCGCTCCCCCTGTCCTTTCCAAGTGCACCGAGTGCTTTGACAAACACTCCTGATTCTCACAGAAAGTCTTTCTTGCTGATCAAGGTTCAGCTGCATCATTTCCCACCGTGTTTAGAACCTGTCATAAAGTACATTCTAGTCAAACACTTTCTTCACGGTTGGCTGTAGCATGTCTCTCCAGGAAGGACTTTGTGAAGGCTCACATCTGTCTGGGGGGCACACCTGGAGAGCTAAAAAAGCAATTCGAGGGGCATTATAAGAGTCTGAGCGAGGAGCAAATAAAATGACACCGATGCAAGATGAATTTACAGGACAGAGACAGCACACAGCCTGGACCGAGCAGGAAGCCACAGAGGGTGGGAAGGGTTTGCTGATGCCTGACACTGAGGAGTTCAACCCTCAGCAGGTCCTCGTTATTTTCAGGTGGTACAGCCTGACAGGGTGAGGTCCCTGCCAGCCTCTGGTAGCAACAAGGAGCGGCCTCATGGATATCTTGGTGAACCTCCTCTTCCTTTTTCTGGATGTGCCATATTACTGATTCATTGACATTGGTCTCATGGCCATCAGCACTATAACTCATGTCTGGTCAGAGCATATCTGAGACGTGTTTTCTCCATAAAGCACATCACAGCCTTCTTGGGCTTAAGGAAACGAGATATTCTTCAGCACTATGCTTAGAGTCATTTTAAACCTCAAAACCACCAACCCAAAGCACAATAACGCATAAAAACGTGACATGAGGTAGATCAGGAGAAGGACACTTCTTCACAGAACAAGAGCAGAAACCAGAAGGCAGAGTGTAACCTCATGCAACTTCAGCTGGGACTTGCATGTCAGGCAAGTCGGTTCTTCACCCCTGCATAGTCAGGAGCGACTATGAAAGGACCATGAGTGCTGATGTGGGGATACAGATGAATTTTAGCGAGCGGGCAACATGGCAAAGCGGAATCCAGGAGAAGTAGATTCGACTGTCCCCTGTTCCAGAAAGGATGTGAGCAGAGGCATCTGGAGTCCCTCTGTGGAATGAAATGGAAGCTGCCATGACAAGTGAGGCCCCCACAGGGGGCACGATGAGGGTGGAGGCCGAGGTGGGGAGAGAGGAGGCGGGTTCTCTGCCCCGGAGGGATGGCCGCAGCACAGCCAGAAAGACAGAGGTGCTCAGACCGGGAGGGCTGCTACTCGCAGCATGAGAAGCTCGAGCTGTACCCGGCAGACTTCTAAGATGCTGGGTAGGTGCAGGACCTTGAAGGACGGGAAAGAAGAAGAGGATGCGACCAGGCGTGGTGGCTCAGGCCTGTCATCCCAGCACTTTGGGAGGCTGAGGTGAGAGGATTGCCTGAACCCAGGGATTCGAGACCCACCTGGGCAAACTGGCGAGACCTCGTCTCTACAATAAATCAAAAAATAAGCCGGGAGTGGTAACTATGGGTGTGCCTGTAGTTCTGGCTACTTAGGTGGCTGTGGTAGAAGGATTGCCTGAGCCTGGCAGGTTGACGCTGGGGTGGCCATGAGCATGCCACTGCACTCTAGCCTGGGCAACAGAGTGAGACTCTGACACACACACACACACACACACACACACACGCTGTGGAGCAAGGGGCTGCACACGCTTGCATCCCCAGGATGGCTTTGAGATGCTGGTTCAGAGACAAAGAGACAAGGAAGAGCCGTTGTGGCTAAAGACCCCCAAGTCTCAGTCCCCATTCCAAAGGGCCTGAGCCAGGATCCAGCCAGGTCAGGTGCCCGTGAGGGTCAGGCCTGTCCCTCCCTGGTCCTCCGACGCACGAGGTTCCGCCTCACCGCTGTCTGCCTGTCTGTCTGTCTGCTTTGCGAGCATTCACTAAAGCCCTTAACAAGTCCAGACACTTGCACATGCCAAACGACGTGCTTACTCCCCGCAAAAGGCCATTGTGTCGAAGAAGCCCATCGATGGATGAGGCCCTCAGCTTCAACTCCTCACTGCGGCCCTTGCTAACTCTCTATGGGATCCCAACAGCCTGGAACATAGTCTGGGCATCCAGGGCACTCCTTACACGTCAGTGAGGTGATGTCCATCTCTGTCCATCCAGGCGAGTGGCATTTGGTCCGGACCGAACCCCCGAGCCCCAGAACCGTCCCCTCCCTTTTCCAGAGGCTTCCAACCGTGTCCAGCTTCAAGGACAGCTGACCCATGCGGTCGCCCAGCACCCCACGATGCTCAGAAGGACCTTGCACTTGGCTGGTGCTCTGCTGTCTTGAAATTCTGAATCGATTTTAAACAAGAGGTCTAACTCTTCCTCTTGCACGTTTCGCCTGCAGATTGCACAGCTGGCTCTGACTCCACAGTTTCCTCTCCCACAGAGTGTTTTGCTGTTGGCTAAACGTGAGGAGCAGAAACAAGTCTGTGCAAGCAGCAACTGCTTTGTTGAAAACTTTCCATCCCAAATTAACAGGTACATTTCTAATCTGGTATGGGGCCAACTAACGCACGTAATTTGATCACACTGTTGTTTGCTCAGTCTGGCTGTAGACCATGTAAACGCCATCCTCCTGGGAGCTTTCTACTACCCTTTGGGGAATTAACCACACACGTCAAGCTCATTATGTGATTCTCTCAGGGTTCTGCTCCGATTTCTGCTCTCAGAATTTCTTTTTTTTTTTCGAGTCAGAGTCTCACTCCGTCGCCCGGGCTGGAGTGTAGTGGCATGCTCACAGCCACCGCAGCCTCAACCTGCTGGGCTCAGGCGATCCTTTAGCCTCAGCCTTCCAAGTAGCTGGAACTACAGGCATGTGCTATCACGCCCGGCTTCTTTTTTGGATTTATTGTAGAGATGAGGTCTCGCCAAGTTGCCCAGGCGAGTCTCGAACCCATGGGATCAGGCAATCCTCTCACCTTGGCCTCCCAAGTGCTGGGATTACAGGTGTGAGCCACTATACCCGGCCTGGTCTCAGAATTTCTAAGCCTGAGAATGATGCCTTTCAGGCCTGAGCAATGCCCTCCCTCACATTAGTGGATGTGAGCACTTACCCTTGAGAAAGCCCCCACGGGTCAGAAAGAACAAAGCCAAACAACAAAATTCCAATGCACAAAGTGTTCTTTCTGCCCTTCTATGCTGGGTTTATGGCAAGACTTAACCCCTGAAATCTCTTCCCATGTTTTCCCAGAAGGAGAAGGGAAAATGGATGCTTTCCTCTGCCCTAGTCTAATCTGACATAAAACAAGTCATAAAAGATACCCGAGCCTTCGTTTATTAATCAAACAAGTGGGTTAATAACTTACCTAAATTTAATACACTTATGGCCACCAGGAGCGGTGGCTCATACCTGTAATTCCAGCACCTTGGGAGGTGGAGGTAAGAGTACTGCCTGAGTCCAGGGGTTCGACAACAGCCTGGGTAACTTGGCAAGACTTACCTTCCATATGACCCAGCAATCCCTCTACTGTGAAGATACCCAGGGGAACTCAAATCATTCTACCAAAAAGATAACCGCCCACATGTTTGCTGCAGCACTGTTCACAATCGCAGAAACACGGAATCAACCATGCTGCCTTTCGAAACTGGACTGGATAAAAAAAAGTGGCACATAGACACGATGGAATAATATGCAGCCATAAAGAACAAACGTATGGACTTTGCAGTAACTTGGATGGATTTAGAGTCGATCATACTCAGCGATCTACCACAGAAATGAAGAACAGAGGACCACGTGTTCTCACTCATAAGCGGACCCTGGACATTTACCAGAACCCTTTAAGAAAGGGATTGGCAATAGTGGGATACTGCCAGGGAGGGAGTGGTGACACATAATCAAGAAGGGTATCTGCTCTCCAAGTGGCACCGTGGGGACCAAAGGGAGACCCACGCTTTGCCTGCACGATGTCCACTTGTACTCCACTTCTTTAAACTAAAACATTAAAAGAAGAAAAACTAGCCAGGCATGGTAGTGCGTGCCCATGGCTCCAGCTACTTGGAAGGCTGAGGTGGAAGGGTCGCCTGAGCCCAGCAAGTTGAGGCTGTGGTGATCATGAGCATGCCGCTGCACTCCAGTCTGGGTAACAGAGTGAGACTCCTACTCCAAAAAAAAAAAAAAAAAAATACACTATGGCCAAAGAGAACAGCAGTTGGCTGTTAGTGGAGATAATTGTGAGGTACAAATGTCTGGCACTGTCGAAAGATACAGCAGGGTCTACGGGAAGAATGTGGGTGGGAGAGGGGAGGGGAGGGGTTGTCAGGAGACCCTGGCTCTAGCCCCAGTTTGGCTTCGGATTGGTTCTGAGAGTGGGTTTACGTCACTTCACCCTCCGGGCCTCTGAAATGGAGTGACGTAAAAATATTTGATAACAGTGGGATTAAATAAGAACATGAATCCCAAAAACGCTTTTGCAAAATCTTAACAGCATTATTCTAAAATGTTAGATGACACCAGGGTAAGGTATTGCACGTGCTTGACAGGCTTGTGGGAAGCCCACATTGGATTCTAGCAGGTTGCACGGAAACTGCCAGGACTCAAAGGGCTCCAAGAGAGCCCAGGCCCCAAGGAGGCAAGATCAGAAGGCAATGGAAAGAATTCCTACTCCCCACGGCCCGCCAGCCCTCGGCCTCCTGAAGTGAGCAGATGCTGGACTTGGAAACAAGCCCAGCCCATAGAATTCTTCACACTTCTAATTATTTCGTGATTTGTACACACTTTGGCAGCTGCTTCAAGGTTGTTTTATTAATTCACAGATTCTCACTATTTTTGCTTCTCCTTTTCTTGCCAATTAGCTGAGCGAGCTGCAACTCAGCATCTGGGAAGAGCTACAATAGGGACCAGGCCTCCTTCCTCCCTGGCCGTCCCGCCTGGAGCCTCACCTCAGAGCCAGTGTCAGAAGCCGCCATAGGGGACAGACAGGTGGGGACAGCCTGGCGGGAGCTCATTCCCTGACAACTAAATCACTGCTTTGAGAGAACACCCTTGGTCGCCTCTCCCAGGCTCTCTAGTGCTGATGGAGAACTGTGAACGACACAAGAAAATCTAACGCAGCGGGGAGACTGCTGCTGTCACCAGACTTGTCTTGCGAATCCCAGAAGAGTCTTCCCTCCAGCCCCAAGAAGTCAGGAGAGGAGCCCCTGTGGCCAAGTCTCCGGTACAGCCTGTCAGCACCACCCAAACCCAAGGACACACGAGATTCGGTGCTCGGTGCTGTCCCCTGGGCAAGAGATCTGCTTCAAGTCCTGGAGCAGAATCTGCAGGGAAGCGGGATCTCGGGCCTCGCCTCACCTCTCTAAAGTGGGGTGATGGCGTACGCGCCGCCCTTCCTGCCAGGCTACGACGGGGAAGAATGCTGGGTGCCCTGTGTGCTCAGTGCAGGCGGGGGATCATGACAACCCGAGGATTCCGGCTTGAAGACCACCCAGTGGTGGGGTGTTCTGGCTCTGCTTTCAAGTCCGAGGACGTGCCAGGCTGAGTTTTGACTTGGGGTGGCAAATGTGGCTGAAGCCTGTTCTTCCTCCAGAGCCCAGGCCCACTCTGAAGCTGGTGGTGGGGAGCAGGAAGGAATGGCCTGTCTGTGTCCTCCCAGGGTCAATGCTGTCCACTGTACCCTCCTCAGATAATTTCTGTCAGCTTCTTGCTTCCAGAACCTTCCCCCAGAGGGAGGTCCAGGCAGCAACGAGTCAAGTAAATAATCACAACAGGAGCTGAAACGGAGGCCGCTTGGCCAAGACAACCAGGTAAGGGGCAAGGATGCCCAGCTAGAATGGTGAAGCTCTCCCCTCACTCCCTTGGTTACAAGGCCTAATGGAAACACCCATTTGTCTTGCAGATCAGTGGGGGACTGAAGACAGCCAGGAGACGGTTTCCCTATGCAGTGAGCCCAGAGGAGATCCCCTGACAAATTGCATCTGTCAGATAAGTGGCACCGTGTACAAATTAACATTAGTCGAGAGCTACGTGGATACAGAGTTGGGGAATGTGGGACAGGGCCTGCCTCTGACCGTTATGGAATACTGAATGCATGACCAAGGCTGTGTTCGTTCTGAGGACACGGAATGAAGCTCATTGGCTGGTGCCCTGTTGTGGCTTCTCGACCCGCGGGAGGAGGCCAAAGACAGAAGAAAGGATGAAGAGGAGATGGAGGGGAGAGGGGAGGAGAGAGCCGAGAAGTAGGTTCCCATGGAGGAGCCATACTGGGGGAAGGGGCCTCAAGAAACAGCCTTGATGACCTCTTTGGCCGAAGCCGTCCTGCCCTTGGTGAGGGCCACGGGGCAGACTCCCTGGTCCATCCTGCGGCATGACGTGCAAGGACCGCGGGTGCCACGGACCCCAGCCCACCACCACGCTCTGTCCAGGTCCCCCTCTCTCAAGGGGCCTCCTCTGAATGTTTGGTCCACGGCACTTCTTCCCTCTGCAGACGTCACGTTCAGGGTGGATTTACCAGGAGTGATGGTGAATCTTATGTGTCCGCGTGACTGAGCCACGGTGCCCTGATGCCTGGTCTAACATTATTCTGGAGGCTTCTGAGGGTGTTTTTGGAGGAAATGCACATTTAAATGGGTGGACTCTGAGTAAAGCAGACTGCCCTCCACAGCGTGGGTGGGCTTTGTCCAATCCGCTGAAAATCTTAACAGAGCAAAAGAATGCCCTGCCCTGAGCAGAAGGGAGTTCGGGCAGCAGACTGGCTTCAGACCTCTGCTGTGACCTCAGCTCCTCCTGGGCCTCTGGCCTGGCCACTCACCCTGTCAACTTTGACTTGTGGCTGCCCCAGTCATGCGAGCGGATTGCGTAACAGAAACTTCATTTTATATATCTTATCTCTCTCTCTCTCTCTATGTATGCGTGTTCTTTCCCTCCCTCCCCCCCACCCCCATCGTTCTGTTTCTCTGGAGAACCCTGACTAATATACCAGGAAACTAAGGAGGCCTAAGCTGAGAGCGCCTCCCTGGGAACAGCCCCTTCCAGAGCCCTGGGAGGGGCCCTTGTGACTTTGTGCATATCTTGTTTTTAAGAGGACCCCCCCAGGATGACCGATCCTGGACCCAGCCTGGCTTTGGAGATGGGCACCTACTGCCTCATGCCCACTCTGGTGTTCGTGTCCTACACTTGATCTCGCCCACAAGAGCACCACCTCCCTCTCTCATTCAGCCGGCAGCCCCGGGGAGGAAGGGGTGTGCTTTCGACTCCTGGCTTCCTCTGCTGTCTGTGCCACAGCCCTGCACGTGCTCCAAGACCCCCACCACACGTTCACACCGTGTTGGCCATGTCAGTTCTTGCCTCCTGTGGCTCTTCGGAGAAGGGAAGCTCGAAAAGGGCTCTCGAGAAATGATGCTGGGGCCCAGGACAGGAGAAAGAAAGGGCGAGTGAGGAAGGAAAACCACCCGGCCAGGCTCAGGCCCAGCACTTTCACTGTCCCTTCGCACGCCGAGATTCTGGCCACTGAGGCTCCCAGGGTGACCGAGGCCAGCCGCCCCCGATGCAGACCACGCGTTTTCCAGGGCCAGCCCTGGTTCCTCCAGCCTTGCGGCCTCTCTGGCACCTTCCCCTGTGCCCTGACTCAGCGCAGGAAAGCACAAGGCTGGCTGGACCTTCAGGCCACCAGGGCTTCAGCTCTTCACAGCAGTGAACTGGGGCAGAGGCAGTGAGCCGGGAGGAGCTTCATTTCTGTATGTTCTTTGTCTTCCAGGTACCCCAGGGAGTGAGTGAGAATGGAATTCAGTGCCACGGCTGAGGGAGAAGGCAGGCTCGCTGGCCAGTCCCTGGGCTCTGACAACGCTTACCGCTGACTCCACATTCTTTAAGCCTGTCAGTGGGCACTCGCAAGTGTCGTTTTCAGAACACAAATTCTCTAAAGATCCTGAGGGAGCCCAAACTTCCCAGATGGTGGCACCAGGAAGCATACCAGGTGGGGCACTCCAGGAAGAGCCCTCCAGGAAGAGCACCTGCCACCCTGGAAGAGATTTGTCTTAAAACAATATTATCACCAAGGACACCACTACCTCTATAAAACTCCTGACTCAGAACTTATTTATAAGAAACATGTAAACCAAAGCACAAGAGTTTGTATTTAGGCAAAAGACAAATACGATGATCATTTTTTACTCCACAAAATGGTTTATCATTGGTTTCCCCCCCCTTTTCTGAATCGGAGTCTCACTCTGACGTCCAGGCTAGAGTATAGTGGCACGTTCATGGCCACTGCAGCCTCAGCCTGCTGGGCTCAGGTGATCCTTCTGCCTCAGCCTTCCAAGTAGCTGGAACTATAGGCGTGCATCACCAAGTCCAGCTAATTTTTTCACTTATTGTAGAGATGAGGTCTTGCCAAGTTGCCCATGATGGTCTTGAACCCCTGGGAGTAGGCAATCCTCTTGCCTCTTCCTCCCAAAGGGCTAGGATGCCTTTGGTATTGTTTAAAAAGAAAAACAACAGAACAACGTGGGCTTTTTTAAAAATTACAAATTCATCATAAAAATATCAGGCAATAAGGATAAAGGAAAACAAAATAGAATCACCCTAATACCAAGATAACTTTGGTTAACACTTTGTGAACACCTTTCTAGTCTCTTTTGCGTATACACATGGTAACACTTTTAAAAGAAAAATGAGATCCAACAACATGTATTGCTTTGTGAATAATATACTATACAAGATTCTGTGAATGAGGAGACTGCTACATCATTGTATCATCCCATAGAGTGCTACAATTTACTCTGTCAATTTCCTTTAAACGGTGTACTCTTCCAGGGCCTTAAATAAAACTTTTGTACATTGTAACCCAATGTACAAATCTCTAGGAAGGTAATTGGAAATCATAATCTGGCTGGAGCTCTTGTATTCCGCTTCCATTTGTACAGCAGGCCCGAAAGCCTGCGTCCTCGCATATTCATTCATTCTTTCACCAAATGCTGATCACATGCCTGCCCTGGGCCCTTCGTCGTGTTAGCACTGGAGACACAACCGGAAACCAGCGAAGAGGCCCTTGCTCTGGTGGGGCTTACACTGCGGCGAGAGAAGACAGACAGCAAGATAAGTAAACAGATAAAAAATTAAAATGGGAGGAAAGAGGTCGGGACAGATGACGTAAGAGGACATTTCAGGGGAGGAGATTATTTTAGCTAAAAGACCTCTCCGAACAGCTATTATATGGCCCCAGAACCAAAAAGATCAGAAAGAGCTATCCATGTAACAACCGGAGGAAGGGCACCACAGGCAGAGAACACAGTGAGGGCAGAGGCCCCAGGGCAGAAAAGAGCTGGGTATATTCCGGAAAGAGACGAGTGGGCTGGAGCCAGAAGCGCAGTGCTGGAGCCCGCGGAGGAGGTGGGTGGTGACGGTGCACACCAGGAAGCCGCCAAGCGTTCCCGGCAGGAGCATGATGCGATCTGGTCTGCATGTCCCTGAAAGGCAAAGAAGGTGTTGGGGGACGGCACGCGTGGGAACAGGGAGGCCAGCAAGGAGGCCCCTGAGGTGGTCCAGGTAGACGGCAAGGGTGGCCTAGACGTCGGTGCCAGGGACGTGGAGGGAACACACGTGCGAGAAGTGAAATCGATGGGCTTAGCGGACGGACCTGAAAGATTCCTCATGCTTTGGCCGGACGGCCTGGGTGCTGAGGGTGCCGCTTACACAGATGGGAAAGTCTGGGAACCAGCTGAAGTGGGGCGAGTCCAAAGGAGGCAGTGGGAAAATCTGCTCTGCTGCATACGCTTAGGACCCTTTTGAGATCATAAGTTTCCCCCCGGCACCAAGGCGCTTGGGTCTCAAGCACTGAGACCTGGCTGGACCGGGCTCTGGTTCTGAATTAGTCATCCTCTGCCTGAGGTTCCAGGGAATTGACCTAAGCCCAGGGCGCTTCCCCCATCCCTGTTGAAACAGATGGAATAAATACCCTCTACAAGAACACAAACGTGCCGCAAAGAAAAAAACAAGCAGCCCCAGGACAAAGTGGGCAAAAGAGATGAACAGATGCTTCTCAAAAGAAGACATACAAGCGGCCCACAGACACATGAAGAAATGTTCAACCTCACTAATCGTCAAGGAGATGTAAATTAAAACCTCACTGAGATACCACCTAACTCCAGTCAGAATGGCCATCATCAATAACTCAAAAAACAACAGGTGCTGGAGAGGGTGTGGCGAAAAGGGAGCACTTCTACACCGTTGGTGGGAGTGCAAACTAGTGCAGCCTCTGTGGAAAACAGTGTGGCGGTTCCTAAAAGCTCTAAAAATCGACCTTCCATATGACCTCGCAATCCCCCTACTGGGAATACACATGGAAGAACTCAAATCACTATATAAAAGATACCTGCACACATATGTTTATCACAGCACTGTTCACAATAGCAAGAACATGGAACTAACCGAGCTGCCCATCAAAAGAAGACTGGATTTAAAAAAGGTGGTACCTATACACGATGGAGTATTACACAGCCATAAAGAAGAACAAAATCATGAACTTTGCAGCAACCTGGATGGATTTAGAGTCTATAATACTGAGTGATCTTTCACAGAAACTAAGATCTGAATATCACATGTTCTCACTCATAAGCAGACCTTGAACAATTATGTAATACTATAAGAGAATGACTGGTAGTAATGGGAAACTGCGGAGGGGGAGGCGGGATTGGCAGTAGCGGGAACCTGCCTGGGGAAGGTGGGGCACATCTCATCAACAACGGCACCTGCGTTATGAACATTTGTATACCTAACCCTGAATTGTATCCCACATCTTTAAAATAAATAATAATAATAAAAGAATAAATACTGTCTTTGAGTTCCTACAGCTCTCTTAAAGGCTGATAAATGATACCCAAAGAGCTACTGGAAAAGAGGCATACACTATAAATTGTTTCTTTAGCTGTCTCCTGAATTAAATAACAGTTGTGTCCACACGTATACACAGGAGGTAGTTATCTTATTCCAACAACTTGTCCCTGAAAAATAATTTTGGGAAGGCAGATATGAAACGGAGCTTTTTATCTACGGTCCAGGTCACTAATTCCTCCCTGATCATCACTGATGGGTGTGGGAGCATGGGCATTCACATTCACTGTGAAAGACACCCATGTGCTAAGGTCTGAAGACTGCATATCTCGCAGCTTGTGGTGGCCATTACACTTCTCGATCTGGTAAGCTATTCTTCTTTCAACAAACACTGCAACTCCAATCTATTCTGCCTGTGCTGGTCACAAGTTAGGGACCCGGGGCCTTAGGGAAGGTGCTGTCCTCAGCGACGTGTCAAGTGTCTACTGAGAGTCTCCGGGAGGGAAGCTGCATGTGCCACCCAGACTCTGTTCACCCATTCCTCTTCGGGAATGAAGGCCTTCCTGCCCTGGCAGCCGGGGCTGCTGCCAGCAGACAGCACTGCGTCCCCCCCCCCAACCAAGGCTGGCCTTGGGTGAACAGAGTCGCCGGGCCAGGGCTCAGGCTCCCTTCTGGGCCACCCACGGCCAAGGGCAAACTGACAGGAAAGCCCAAAGGGCCTCCGACTTGGGGGCAGCTCTGAAGGGCCGTTTCAGTGGCAGAAGTCCCCAGAGTGTCAGATGAAGCTCTCCCTGGGCCTGCACCCCAGCCTAGCTGCCCCTCAATCCTGCTTCCCTTTCCCAAGCCTTGGCCCCAAGAGCACTCCCTAACACACGTCCTTCCCACGAATCTTGTTGCAGAGGCTGCTCCCAGGGAACCCACCAGCACGCGGGATGCTCCAGACAGGTCCCAGGGAGAGGTGGTTGGAGCCCGTGCCCCTCCCAGAGGCTGTGGCCTCATCAAGTTACGGCTTCGTGAATAACTCTGGCCCTTCCTACAAAGCCCTCTCCGGAGGTATGCCTTCCTAGAAGGCAAGCCTCGCACCCCAGGCTACTCCGAGGCCTTGGTCTCTCCTCCTCTGCCTGCTGGCCCACCTTTAGTTTGTCCTCTCAATGGCTGGCCTATATCCTGCTTCACCTTTCAATAAAGTCCACTGAGCTCACAGTGAACTACAAGGGCTATTACTTGGTGTCACTAATGTGTTCGTCTCCTCATTCAGGCTGTAAACACCCCGTGGCAGGGACTTACAAGTGTCTCCCGTGCCCAGCACAGCGCAGTACACAGGGAGTGAGTGCCATGGGACGACAGGGATGGTGACGAACAGCCCGTGACATCGTGCCATGGGCCCATCTAAGTGCCAAACGAACATCGCAGACAGAAGTATCACTGGTACCTGGAGACAGGAGAGGCTGAAGAAACTCCAGGGAAACCTAAGAAAGCCTTCCATAATAGGCAAACTCTCCAGTGACAGTAGAGAAGTCCGTTTCTAGGAAGAATTTTGCTCCTGGTGGCACCGACACTCTTGGCTATCAAGAGCTTGGTTCTCCAGCCTGTCACCCCTCTTTCCTACCATTCAGGGCCCTGTCTGTGCTCATTAACAGCCCTGGAAAGAAAGACTCAAGTCACGCGTGTTCGGTGACTCTAGCACAGAGCCTGTCTGGGGAATCATTCAGAATTGATGGCAGATTGGGCTCTCCGTGACTCTTAGTCTCATGGAGTTGTTCTGCAGTCCCCAAGCCTGCCACACCAGCCTCCCCCATCAGGATGGCATCCCACGCTTCTCCCTTGTGTTCAAGGCTTCCGGTCCACATCGGGACTTCCCGGCTCCACACCCTGCAGCACCCTGCATCTCCAGCACACATTTCACAAAGCACACCTATCCTATCTGTCCTCTGGCTGTGTCCTGTGGAGGTCTCCTTTCTTTGCAGGGAGGAGGACCTGTGGATCAGGCATCTTCTGGCTTTTGTGAGTGTCTGGAAGGCAGCGAGGGAAGGAGGAGCAGAACTTAGGAGTCAGAAGCTTTGGAGTTTGGTACCAGCTACTTATCTTTTCTTTCTTTTTTTGCACTGGAGTCTCACTCTGCTGCCAGGTTGGGGTGCAGCGGCACGCTCACGGCCACCGCAGCCTCGACCTGCTGGGCTCCAGTGATCCTTCCACTTCAGCCTTCCAAGTAGCTGGAACCACAGGCACGTGCTACCACACCCGGCTAATTTTTTGATTTATTGTAGAGATGAGGTCTCACCAATTTGCCCAGGCTGGTCTCGAACTCGCAGGCTCAGGCAATCCTCTCACCTCAGCCTCCCAAAACGTGGGATGACAGGCTGAGCCCCCACGCCTGGCCTACTTACCCTTTCTAAGCCTCACTTTTCTCATCTGGAAAACAGAGGCAACAGCATCTTCTTCAGAAGGCTGAGATGACTAAATGAGTGAATGCATGTGAAACACTGAGCACGGTGCCCAGCAATGTGGCAAATGCTCGATAAAAATAAATACCGTCTCTCCCCTTTAACAAAATTCAAGGGTCCGTTTCTTAGCAAATCAGGCAATGAAGAGGCTACTTGGCTCAGAAGAAGTAAAAATAAGATAAAAGCAATTATTGGGTTGGTAGTTACCTAAAAACATAGATGACCTTTTCAAAGATGGAAGGGAAAGTAGACAGATGGCTTGACGGGGGTAGGGAGCATGGGTGGATTTTTTCTTTCTGTAAGGCTGTTTTAATGTTGCTATAACATTCTTTGTGCTCTGATTTTTTTTAAATGAGAAAGAGCATATGACAGTGCTTGCACATAACCATGCAGCATCACTTCCTTCCCTGGGTGAATGCAAGTAGAAAGTAAATGTTAATCAGCCAGAGTGAGCTCATACATGGAGATGGTATTTCAAATCAAGGCCATGTGAAGATGTACATTCAACAGGCCAATGTTGTGTCATAATTTTTTTTTTGAATTGGAGGCTCACTCCGTCACCCAGGTTGGAGTGCAGGGGCACGCTCCCGGCCACCGCAGCCTTGACCTGCTGGGCTCTGGAGATCCTTCTGCCTCAGCCTTCCAAGTAGCCAGAACTACAGGTGAGCGCTACAAGCCCGGCTAGTTTTTTTTTTTTTAATTTACTGTAGAGACGAGGTGAGGGGTCTTGCCAAGTTGCCCGGGCTGATCTCGAACCTGTGGGCTCAAGCAATCCACTCGCCTCGGCCTCCCAAAGTGCTGGGATGACAGGCTTAGCCACTGACCCCGGCCTGTGTCATAATTTCTAACGAGAGGGCCTAAAACGGTGCTTTTTGCTAAACAAGTTCCTCAGATAATGACATGCTCCCAAAAGTTTGAGGAATTCTGACCTACTAGGAAAACACCAGCTTTGGAGTCAGAAGATTTGACTTCTAGCCTCGGTTCTACCGCTCTCTTAGCAAGTCAAGGCTCCTCTTGACTCCCGTTTCACTTTCCTGCTCGAATCCTTCCAACTCGATGGCCACTGAGGCTCCTTCTGAAGGGAGATGGGGTCAGCCACATCCCCTACTTGGAGCCTATGCCAAAAGAGAATGCTTGGACAGAGGGCCTAGATCCCTGAGGATAGCTAAATAATCTTTGGAACAAATAAATATTCAGCAAGTGATCAGGCCTCAGCACAAGTGAAGTGCATGCCTACTGCTGCCAACGCAAATAAAGAAGTTGCACAGCCTGCATTTCCTCGGAGAGCCAGTATCCCATTCCCATCCCGTGACTGGCAGCCCTGCAACACGGACCAGCGTCCCTACTCACGCCAACCTCCCCTGGCCTGGGCACGAGGTCATGCCTCCTCTCTCACCAGCACTGCAAGGAGAAAGAACTAAGGAGGGAAAAGGAGAGAAACGCCAGTCCGTTTGTCTTAGCTAGGGCAAGATAGCAAAATGGCTAAAAACAGTGCCTAAGAGGAGGTCCCACGTGATGAGTGGGTCTTCGTGGAGCAGGAGTGTGCTTGCTGAACTGGGAAAGGAGGGCTTCTGGAGAGACACGGGCAGTCATCAGCGACCATCGACATGTGCTTGTCTCACTGGGTGAGTCGAGGGTTCTGGGTCCAGTTAAACTTGACCTGGATTTTGAGGTGCTGGGTAAACATCATACTGACTCACAGAAAATAAACCATGGCTGATGGCTTCATTTTTTCTGACTGAGGGTCTCATAACCGCAGAATGGTTAGATTAGCATCAGGGTCTCACGCACCTTGGGTTAGGAATCTCTGGCTGTGTCATTTTAATCCAGGTTTATAGAAATCTGAGTCTTCATAAAAGATCCTTCAAATAATTCTGTCTTTTTGCAAGGAGGCCTAATTAAAAGGATGCATTTTACCACGTCTCAGTTTACCTTCACCTTCTTGCATAAGGAACATGTGATGACTTTTTCCAACTTGGGTGATAGAAAGAGATGCAGAGGACAGTTATCCAGACCAGGTGCGAGTCTTGGAGGGGTTGAGTTCACCACACGTTCAGAGAGGATTCTGTAGGGCACAGTCTTTACATTCTCTCTGGATTTGGTCTTACTTGACCTGACCCATCTGTGCAGGCAGCTGTCCCACACCACTATGATGATCATGCTTCAACCTACAGAGCAAACGCTTTCTCATTAGGCTTTGTGGATGGTGCCTAATTGCTTGGTTCTCCAACACTTCTAAAGACAGAAACAGATCTAAATACTGCTTTCATATATTTTATAGATAATGCAAAGACACAAATTTCCTCAAAGGCAAGGGAAATTTAGTAGGGACAAGTAAAAGGTGCCTCATGCAGCCCCAGCTTTATCTGAAACGTAAGAACAGTCACTGGAAAAGGCTTGAGGGTCTTGGAGAACCCCAGATTTACATGTCAACTGTAATGGCAGAACTGTTTTTAAAAAGCCATCTTGGTACAGAAATATGGGAAGAGAAATAGAACTTAGCCTGTATATATTCTTCCTCATTATTTTTTCCAACATCAATTGAAGCATTATTTGGGGTATCAAGTACAGCTTTAAAAGCGAAATGGGGAGCAACGGAGAAACTGAAGGGAGCGGGTGCAAGGTGCAGTAGCCGGTTTGGGCAATTGACCTTAAGGAGTGCACTTTGAATGACCAAGGAAACCAAGGAAACCCAGAGGCGGATGCCCAGGCAGGTGAGGGGCGTCATGAGCTGCCAGAGGTGGTGAAAGAACTCAGCAGGTTGAGCCTGAAGGTGGAGGTGGGTTCGTGTCAAATGTTTGCACGGCAGTCTGAGGCAGAGGGGTAAACTCTAGGCAGGCTTGATCCAAGAGGTAACAAGAAGGCTGTTAAGTATGGACATACACATATGATGCTTACATATCAGAAGACAAGTCTGGGGGCAAAAGAAGACGGTTTTCAAACAAGTTGGAGCTCTCCTCCAAAGAAATGTCTGCCTCCTAATACAGCAACGAGTTCTCCATCGTGGGAAGTGTTCAAGAAAAAGTGATGACCCGTCAAGGAAGATATGGAGAAGATTCTGGCATCGAATAAACTCAGCATCAAATCAATGCTAAGATTTTAGGATTCTATAATGAGAACAGTCACAGAGATAGAAAACAAATGGATGGAAGGCAGCTTAAGTTTTGTTTTCTTGTTGTTTTTTTTGAGTTGGGGTCTTACTCTGTCACCCAGGCTGGAGTGCAGTGGCAGGATTATGACTCACTGCAGCTTCAATCTCCTGGGCTCAGGTGATCCTTCCACCTCAGCCTCCCAAGTAGGTAGGACTACAAGCACGTGCCACCATGCCTGGCTAATTTTTTTGTTTTGTATTTTTATTTTTTTGTAGAGCAAGGTCTTGCTATGTTGCCTACGCTAGTCTCGAACTCCTGGGCTCAAGCAATCCTCCCACCTCAGCCTCTCCAAGTGCTGGTACTACAGGTGTGAGCCACTGCACTCAGCCAGGTTCTTATGGCATAAGTCAGAGTAAAGATGCTACAGGAATATTCTAGAGAGGGTTTTAAATCACAAAATGGGTGAGAGGATCAAAAGGCCTGTCACATGTCTTCCACTTGATTACTGGTATAACTTATGATTGACCAGGACGAGCGTTGTAATCAATGATCTCCAAGTCTTTTCAGCTCTGGGATTGTATGGGTCAGCACAATAGCCTTATCAGCTTTGCAACAGAGAGGGTGATGTGACCCTCTCATGGGGAATGACTGAGTCAAACAGCCTGGAGTTCGTCAAGGGTTTAACAAACTAGAAGGAGTGGGGGTCTAAAATCAAAGTCAGGTTTAATCCCTGGAAACTCACATTTGACAAAACGTAATACCATGGGGTTTTCCTGCTTATCCTTCTCTTTAACTAGTTCAAGAGGCTGAAACTGCACTTTTTTTTCCTGCCACATACAACTTTAAAGTGGAGTTTCTCGTCGATTTAAAAGATCAGAATTGTTTCCTCTGCTATTTTAATTACGCTGAAACCACAGAACCTCACATGTTACTCATCTTCAAATTGCTTTACCCAAAATGGGCTAGTTCAAATGTGCCTCATTTTGAGAAAACCTTCAAAAATCCAAAAGCAAAGAGAAGAATCCACTGATAATTATTCACTCGGAAAAGGGTTTTCCATTTTACATAATAATTCACAGAAACACAAAGTCTTTTTTTTTTTTTTTTTGAGTTGGAGTCTCTGTCACCAGGCTGGAGTGCCTTGGCATGCTCACGGCCAACGCATTTTCAACCTGCTGGGCTCAGGTAGTCCTTCCACCTCAGCCTTCCAAGTAGCTGGAACCACAGGTGCACACCAACACGCCCGGCTAATTTTTCTCGATTTATTGTAGAGATGAGGTCTCTCCAGGTTGCCCAGGCTGGTCTCGAGCCCGTGGGCTCAGGCAGTCCTCTCACCTTGGCCTCCCGAAGTGCTGGGATTATAGGCCACTGCGCCCGGCCAACACAAAGTCTTAGAGTCAAAATCTGGAGTCACAGAGTGAAGTTGATGATGGTGGCAATAACAGAAATTGTTACCATTTATTAAACATGTCATTTATGCCAGACTGAGCTAGGCCCTCTTATTATGAGAGAATCCATTTTCTCACTTAAGCTTCCAGACAACCCTGACAGGTAAACGGTTTACGGGTGAGGCAACCGTGTTTCGGAGATGACGCCCAGGAGGGTCCCCAGAAGGCAAGTAGCAGAGCTGGAACGTAGACCCGGGGAGCCTGACTCGGTGCCTCACTGCCTCCACCAGGCACTGCATGGTCCAGGCGGTTTTCGGACTTTCGTTGTGGCCACAGAAGCCCCACCTCGCCTGCCCCCCAGCCCCTGCACGTGCCCTTTTTGTTCCCAAAGAAGACTCACGCAGAGCCTGAAGGCAGACAGCCGGTACCAACCGAGTTGCTGTGGCTCATACGTCGGGAGGAAGGGTTCAAAGCCAGTCCCCAGCACCGAAGCAGCACCGAGGAATCCCAAGGTTCCTTGAAGCCCCATCTGTAAGCCAGAAGTACAGTCCACAGTCCTCATTTTATGGAAAAGAGAAATGGGGCCAAGAGGAGGGATATAAACTGGCTGAAAGCCATTTTACTAGTTTGTGGCTGGTCGGAGATAAGAAGAACTGTCCGGAAAGAGTGAGCAACCTCAGCTTGACATCTCAGGCAGCATCCGGCCTGCTTTAAACCACCCAGATGGCTTTCCTATTTGTCTCTTGTTTTGACAAGGTATAACTGAATGTGGCAACCCTATTAGTTTTGAATCTAAGTTACTATCCCCAGTTCCAAATTGATATTAAAAATACATACTGTGAGCTGGGCTCGGTGGCTCAGCCTATAACCCCGTGCTTTGGGAGGCTGAGGTGAGTGGATTGCCTGAGACTGTGGGTTCGAGACCCACCTGGGCAACTTGGCGAGACCTCATCTCTACAATAAATCAAAAAAATTAGCCGGGTGTTGTAGCGCACGCCTGTAGTTCCAGCTACTTGGAAGGCTGAGGCGGAAGGATCGCCGGAGCCTGGCAGGTTGAGGCTGCGGTGGCCGGGAGCGGCCAGTGTACTCCAGTCTGGGTGACAGGGTGAGACTCCAACTGAAAAAAAAAAAATACATACTGTGGCAAAGATGATCGGTTGCCACCCAAATTATGCTCTCCTCTTCTTCCATAGAAACATAATTTTTAGTTGGACACGCATAAAAGATTCAATCTCACAGTCATCTGTGGTAAATGGGATGTGTGCAGAAATTGATACGTGCAATTTCAAGGTCAGGCCCTGAGAAAGGAGTATGCTCTGCCTTCTGTTCGTTTTCCCTCCTTCTGGCTAGATTGTGGACAGTGGGAGCCATCTTGAGTCATGTAGATGAGTGCAGCAGCTTAGGGAAAGGGAGCCACAACACAGAAGGAGCCTGGGTCCTTGAGACCGTGGAACTGCCACACCCTGGTGCACTGCTTGTCTTGCAGTGTTGTGTGAGAGGGAAACATTATTCATTCTAACATTGTTCAGACAACCAGTGCTTGGGGCAGCAGCTTCCCTCACAGCTTAGACACAACAGGGGCATGTGCACTGGACCCTGCCCGTCTTCAAGCACTGGATCTCTCTCGCGCTTAGACGCACTCACACGCCCGGCCACACGCACACACAATTGCTCAAGAACGCATGGGTGTTCCAGTTGCTCAGGATCCAGGGCTGGGCCCCAGGGCAGCATGAGCCGGCAGTCACCTGGACATCTGCTTGTGTGACTGACATCGTCCAGGCCCCAGGGAAATGCTTCTCCCTGTCTTTTGCCTCGCCCTCAAAACAAAAGGCTGCTGTGTCCACACATTGTGCAAGACTGGGGAGGGTGCCGTCGCCAGCATCTGGGGCAGCTGAGGCTGCCAAGAGCAGGGAGAGTTTGCGCGGTGCCAGCTCTGGGGTCACTGACTCATCAAACCCTTCTCCTCAGAGTCCAGTGAGGCAGCAGGTTACTGCGTAACCAAAAAGTGCTGTTTCCCAGAATGGCCGGCTTCATTGTCTGGCTTCTCTTCCTCTTCTTCTCGGTTCTACCTGTACCCTTGTCCTAGAGTTGTGTGTTGTCCACAGGATCTGCACGTGGAAGTCAGGAAACAGTCTGCAACGTCAGACAACTCGCATACCCTTGAAAAACATAAACACGCAGGTAGGTCGAGAGGTAATGTGGGGCATGTGAAACTAATCCTTTACGTCGGGAACTCCGTGGACCTTACAGCAGCATTGCAAGTAGTTTTATCTTAAATATAAAAATATCTGCCGGGCTCGGTGACTCAGCCCGTAATCCCACGCTTTGGGAGGCTGAGGTGAGTGGATAGCCTGAGCCCGCGGGTTCGAGATTCACCTGGGCAACTTGGCGAGACCTCATCTCTACAATAAATCAAAAATTAGCCAGGCCTGGTAGTGCGTGCCTATAATTCCAGCTACTTGGAAGGCTGAGGCGGGAGGATCGCCGGAGCCCAGCAGGTCGAGGCTGCAGTGGCCGGGAGCGGCCACTGCACTCTAGTCTGGGCGACAGAATGAGACTCCTACTCAAAAAAAAAAAAAAGAATCTTAAAAGATTCAATTAAAGGTTTAAGAAATTAAGTAGAAATTTCAGCCTTAAATAATTTTCATTTAAAATTTGTGATTCATGATATGTGTCTTGATTTTTAAGTTTAGATATTTTGAATGTTTTAGAAAACTTTTAAAATGTTAATATAAAATAAGTGTTAATTTTTTGATTAACAATATATTCAAATTTGACCCGCATTCAATTCTTTAGGCTTTTATAGATCCTTAATGACAACTGAACGCTGGTTATGTCAAACATAATTAGTGATTATTCTGAAATGAAGGCAAGTAAATATATTTCATTGACTGCATAATAATTTATGAATTATATGCTTATCTTATTACTCCATCCATTGTCCCTCAGCAGAATACCCAATATGCATAATAATTGAATTCTATTATCTTGACTATTTTACCAACTTTCAATGCTATCAAGACCACAGCTTTACACATATTTTGTTGCTGTGAGGGTATATTGTCGACATAGCTGAATGGAATATATTAAGCAATGATTCATAACTTTTTACTTTTTTATACATGGTGTTTCATTCATCTGAATTCTTACCCTGGACCCTGAAAGTGTTAGAAAGGGAGGTGATGTCAGGTTTATCCTAGGGCAACTAAGCTTATGTCCTAAACAGTGCAATGACCTTCCTAGTTAACGTCTTAGTTAAGTCCAAACCCCAAACAGTGTCAAAATAAAAATATTAAATGGTAATCATGAAGGTGACTCATTGGCTATCAGTTTCCATCCTCTGCATGGTATATGGAACTCAGAGTCTCTGGAGAGCTATGTGTTGTCACACAGGAGTCGTTCTGACATGGTCAGTGTTTGCAGAGAAGTGCATGTGTTAGTTCTCTATTACTGTGCAACAAATTACCATACATTTAGCAGCTTAAAATGACACACATGTATGATAGCACAGTGTCTGTGGATCAGGAGTCTAGACAGGGTTTTGCTGGTCCCTCCGTTTGGTGTCCCAAGGATGCAAAGTATCAAGTGGGCTGCATTCTCATCGGAGGCTTTGCTGGGAATAACGCAAGCGCTTCAGGCTGTTGGCAGAGTTCATCTCCTGGCAGCTGTAGGACTTAGAGCCCCGCCTCTCTTTTATTTTTATTTTTATTTTAAAGATGTGGGGTACAACTCAGGGTGAGGTTACAGATGTGCATTATGCAGGGACCCTTGTTGATGAGGTGCACCCCCAGTCTGTCAGCAGGTTCCCACTCCTGCCAATCCCACTCCTGCCCTCCCCTGGCAGTTTCCTACTCTTGCCAATCCTTTTCTTGTAGTATTACAATTGCTCAAGATCCACTTATGAGTGAGAACATGTGATACTCAGCTCTTGGTTTCTGTGATAGGCCACTCAGTATCAGAGAGTCTAAGTCCTTCCAGGTTGCTGTGAAGTTCATGATTTTGTCCTTCTTCAGGGCTGCGTAATATCCCATCATGTATATGTACCACGTTTTGAAATCCAGTCCTGTTTTGATGGGCTGTACAGTCGGCGAGCCCAGCTTCTTCTTGGCTATTGGCTGGAGGTCATCCACAGCCTCCTGCCTTGTGGCCTTCTTCACAAGTGCTTTCACACATGGCTGCATGCTATTTCAAGGCCAACAAGAAACCTCTCTCCAGTCTACTAAGACAAAGCCTTCTGTAACACAACATGATCATGGGAGTGGCATCCTGTCACCTTTGCCATACTCTTGGTCAGAAGCAAGCCACAGGTTCTGTCATGCTTGAGGGAATTAATTATGCGGGGGACTTATAAGGGGGCGATGCTCATTGGGGGTCACCCTAGAACGTGTTTACCATGGTGTGTATTCTTATGTCATGGAGGCATGAAAAGATTTGAACGAATTCCCACCTACCTTGCAAAGCAAGTTGAGGGAGGGACCCAAATTTCAGAAGTTCATACAGGGCCCTATGTTTTCCCTAGCTAGAGAGTTCCACACCCAGAATGCTCTTGTTGGCAAGAAAGAACAAGAAGAATGTCCAGGAATGTGCAATTCTGTTCTAATGTTATCCCTTCCTCCCTGAGCCCTCTCGTCACAGATTCCTCCTCCGGACATCCACACAAATACACAGTCTCTTGTTTGGAATTCTACACCCTCACATGTCCTGTTTGATTATCTCTTGAGATCTTTCTCTCCCATTATACAGAGAGCTCCTTGAAGACAGGGATGATTTGCTCATATTTACATGTCTGGCACCTAGACGCATTCCTGACCCAGCCCTCACTCAGCCTAGGTGTGGATGGGTAGGTGGAGGCATGGATGAGTGGATGGATGGATATACGGATGATGAGAAATGGGCTGCATCGTGAAAACAGAGCCAGACAACAGGTGTGAAACCCTGTTCAAGCCATAACACTTCTCTAGACTTGTTTTCAGTTTTTCCATTAGTAAAAAATAAAGTTGTACAATATTTAGCAAAAGATTCAGACAGAAAACAGTATTTGTTCCAACAATTTCATTTACACAAACCACAAAACCAGATCCCACTAATCTACGGTAAGAATGGGAGAGGGAAGTGACCTTCCTAGGAGGCAGCCCAAATAAGTCTTCCAGGGCAGGCGTCCCAACACCAAGCAACGACCAGGGTCTGCCAGCAACTGGGCCACACCGTGGGAGGTGAGCAGCTGCGAGCGAGGGAAGCTTCACCTGTATTTGCAGCCATGTCGCTGGCATTACTGCTTGAGCTCCGCCTCCTGTCAGATCAGCAGCAGCGTTAGCTCTCACAGGAGCACGAACCCTATTGTGAACTGTGCCTGCCAGGGATCTAGGTTGCATACTCCTTTTGAGAATCGGACGCCTGATGCTCTGAGGTGGAGCTGAGGCAGTGATGCAGTGCTGGGGAGTGGCTGCAAATGCAGATTCACATTAGCAGCGAAGTTTGACTGCAGAGAGGCCATCAAAAACCAGTGGCTAGTAGATTCATATCAAAACCCTATGAGCAGGTGGTGAGTGAGTTGATGGACTTCAATTGTATGGCTGTATCTGGTGACTTTAGTCAGAGTCCGATACTTATTTTAGTCCTCACGTGGCCTGCCCATTATTTTATTTATCACTTCCATCTGTGTCTCTGCTTTTTTTTGAATTGGAGTCTCACACTGTCACCTAGGCTTGACTTGCTGGGCTCTGGCGAACCTTCCGCCTCAGCCTTCTAAGTAGCCAGAACTACAGGCACATGATACCATGCCCAGCCAGTTTTTTAAAAAAAATTATTGTAGAGATGAGGTCTTGCCAAGTTGCCTAGGCTGGTCTCGAACCTGCAGGCTCAGGCAATTCACTCGCCTCGGCCTTTCAAAGTGCTGAGATCACAGGCTGAGCCACAGAGCCCGGCCGCCTCTTTTTTTCAAATGGTGAGTTGCGTAATTATTTCATTATATAAAACAATGTAATAATAATAGAAATAAAGTGCACGATAAATGTTATGCAGTTGAATCATCCTGAAACTTCCTCATACCCTGGTCCACAGAAAAACTGTTTTCCAAGAAAACAGTCCCTGATGCCAAAAAGGTTGGACAGTGCTGTTCTAGAATCCTAGAAATAGCTTATAGCCTTCTCTGGTCACATTGTATATACACATGCAAAAAAAAAAAAAAAAAATCCTCCAAGCTGTGCATTTCAGGCTCATGAGTTTTACTTTACGTAACTTACACTTCCATTTTTTTTTTTTTTTTTTTTTTTTTGAGTCGGAATCTCACTCTGTCGCTCAGACTGGAGTGCAGTGGCTGCTCCCGGCCACCGCAGCCTCGACCTGCTGGGCTCCGGCGATCCTTCCGCCTCAGCCTTCCGAGTAGCTGGAATTACAGGCATGTGCTACCGCGCCCGGCTGATTTTTTGATTTATTGTAGAGATGAGGTCTCGCTGCCCAGGTGGGTCTCAAAATCGCGGGCTCAGGCATTCCACTCACCTCAGCCTCCCAAAGGTGCGGGATTACAGGCTGAGCCACCAAGCCCGGCTCACTTCCATTTTTTAGAATGACAGCCATGTGCCTGAGGCCTCTATGCAAACAGCACAGCTCCATTCCTGCAAAAGTGGTGTCAATGGTGTGATCCTCTCAGAAAGACCCAGCACCAGAGTCCTCCTCAGCTGTTTAATCCAGAATCCCTACCTCTTGCTGACATAGGCAGGTGCCTCCAGAGGAATGCTACCATTTCCTCTGGGCCACTTTGTCCTTCTGGCAAGCTCTGAAGATCAAATGCTGCGTCATCAAATGATTCCCTGGAGCCTTTCTTGAGGCTAGGGAACAATGTCCTCTCTGTCAGAGAGATGGGACGCTCTCCCTAGGGCAGTATCTGCCAGGCGACATTTTGGTCTAGGCCTAGACAAGGAGCTCAGTGATACTTTCCGGTGAAAGCTCAGTTCTGCTCACTGACGCGGTGGAGGCCTGTGGAGATGCATCCAGGGCTGCTCCCAAGGGGGCTTCTCTGTTGCAGGTTTTCTGCAGCCACGAACAAGCAGCTGCTGAATGTTCTCTTGACATCTCCACGCTGATTTTTAAAAATGTAAAAGTTGCATGTTATGGGACTCATGATGGGAAGAGGATGCCTAGGAAAAGCACAACACTGGAAAGCTTTAGAGATGGCAGAATAAATAGCTTTTCCAAGCCCACGCACTTTTGGGAGAAATTATGTCCCTGAGTCAGTACATTGGAGGCTGCTAAGAAACAATTACTCTAATTGATGTGACCATTCTCCTTTCTCTGAACTCAAACTCCACATGAACCTACCCAAATTGGAGGTATTTCGTCACATAAGCAAGAGGCGGCTCTTTGCTTGTTGGGCTCATCTTACCCTGTAACAAGATTGTCGGTTCCCTCATCGCTAGCCACGTCTCAGGCATGTCCTGCTCCCCCACGGTCCCTGGCCCAGGGCCAGGTACACCATCTTGGTCCCTAAATAGTTGGTGATTACACACATATCAAACTCTGCTCATTATTATGTAGCTAAAGCGGATAATGAGCAACCCTCACCCAAGACTGTCCTTGGCAGTTGTAGACTTGTAGACAGATACAGGTCCCTGTGATGGTCACTGCCGAGTGGAGAAAGCGGAGGAGGAAAGGTTGAACTTGACGAGCTACATCTTTTTGCTGTGACAGGCACCTCGGAGAGGGGGCAAACGGAATCCCGTTCCCGCCCACACACCATCTGTTCACTTAACCTCACTGGGCTTCAGTTTCCCTATTGGTAAAAGATGGGTGCACAGAACCTGTCACAGGATGCTGTGAGACTGTCACGCATACCAAGCACTAGAATAGCACCTCACGTGTAGAACAGTCCCCGGCACCACCCTCATCGCCGTCATCCTCAAGAAGCAATTGTGGCCAAGCAGAAAGTGTGGTTTTCAGTCGCAGACATCGGCCTTCAAATCTTGGTTCTGCCTTCCATCCCCTGTGTGTCCTGACAAACCACTTTGCCTGCAGAAGCCTCGGTCTCCCCAGCCCCATGATAAGACCCGTCTCACAGGGTGGAGGGACAGACGTGGCAGAGCATGCAAAGTGGTCAGGACAATGTGGCAGACGTGGCAGAGCAAGCAAGTGATTGACGAAAGGTATCTGCTGCGGTTATTGATCGTATCAAACCTGATGAACCAAAATCTCCTTCTAGATTACTGGTACATGCATGCAGCGAGTTTAGAACAAGGATACCTTGAGCTGTCATTGTGAAAAAGGAAGTGAATCTGTGCTTTCGAGGCATCCCCAGCTCTGATGAACCTTACTCTTAGATTATATTCAACAAGAACTTCCAGCTGGGATGAGACAAGTGTAACTCCAAATGTCAGCTCTGTGCTACCCACCGACTTAACCATCACATGACCAAGTAAGAATATAAATTATAATTATAACTTTATCTACTTTCAAGAATAATTTTTAGTGGCCTACAATAAAACGTTATACAATTTGAAACTTGACATCAGAAATAGAGATCTGAACTCACAGAGGTGAGGGCGGAGGAGGGAAATGGCTCAAGATGATCCACCATGACCCCGAGTCCAAAGGTTATTATTTCCGAGTATCAAACAAATCCTGCTTCCCAGCCGGCAAAATAAAAAGGGAAACATAATTGCTGATGTGACTTTCATTTTTTGATTGGGGAAAGGTAAAACTGTGTCGAGAAGAATTTTTATGATGCAAAATGGAAAAATGAGTTCAATGGGACTTTAAATAAGGAATATTGAATAGCACAATGGATAGCATCTCCAGTGGCAGCTCTTGAGATTTATAAGGACACGTTACATGTCTTCTAATTAGAGAGTCCAATAGACGTAGGCTGCTGCCGCACAAGATTGGCAAGTTACAAACCCATCCAAGATGACAGTCACAGCTTGTTCAGGCCAGGAAGGGGAATGACACGATTTCTCAAGGCAGGAAGGGGAATGACACGATTTCTCAAGGCAGTTCCAGACGAAACAGCTTTTCCTTTCAAAGAAAGACATTGCCATGGCCGAGAATGGAAAGACGACACCGGCCTGGGATGACTGATAGCACGGGTACATGGCCCAGTGATTCCCGAGGACCTGCCAGTCTCTTAAGTGGCCATCTTAGGGCACGTGTCACGACTGCCAACCCAACTCATCCCTCTGGCTATTTCCCCTCCACTGCTCAGATTCTGTCTATTCTGTCTCCTCCACTGCTCAGATCGGTGCTTTTCTGGAAGCAAAACTCTTCGCTCTCACCCCACAGGGTCACTGTGGGTCATGTCAAAAACAGCACACATGGCCAAGAACAGTGATCAAAGCAGGGGAGAGAAGAAAAAATTCAACGGCCCAGACCCAAGGTGGGATCCACAGGGCTTAAGAATTTAGGATTCAGAGAGAGAAGCCCTGGGCTCCAGCCCCCTTTCTCCACTTAATTATTTGTGAGATAGTGGGCAAGTTAATTCATCCTCCTAAAATTCCAGTTGTCTTTTTCTATAAAAATGGACATAACAACAGTACCCATGCTGTACAGCTGTGAGAAGGAATTGCTGAAGCAGTGCTGGCCAAGACCTCCCCATAGTATCTGGTACACAGCCAATGTTTAGTAAGTGTTAGCTGTGGCGATAAAGACTAAGTGAACGATGATGGTGAGGCTTTGTACGCACAGGTGACCCTGCATCATTCAGCAGAGAGTGGTGACGCTACAGGAAGAAGCCACAAAATCTCAATGGCTTAACACTGCCAGGCTTCTTTCTTTCTTTTTTTTTTTTTTTTTGAGTCAGAGTCTCATTCTGTCACCCAGACTGGAGTGCAGTGGCATGCTGGCCACCACAGCCTTGACCTGCTGGGATCCGGCGATCCTTCCGCCTCAGCCTTCCAAGTAACCGGGACTACAGGCACATGCTACCACGCCCGGCTAATTTTTGATTTATTGTAGAGACAAGGTCTCGCCAAGTGGCTTGGGTGGGTCTTGAATCCATGCGCTCAGGCAATTCACTCACCTCAGCACCCCAAAGTGCTGTGATTACAGGCTAAGCTACTGAGCCTGGCCTATTTCTTACTCACACGGTGTGCGTTCCATACATTGGCCAGGACTTGGCTCGTGTGGTCACCCACCCCGGGTTGCAGGCTGACCGAGGCTTCGGATTTCTACCTGGGTCTCCATGATCACAGCAGTGGTGGCAACCTGGACACCAGGTCTTAGAGTTTCTGTCCAAAGGCATCACTTTTGCTCACACTCACTGGTCCCGTGGTCGGCAAACCGACTACTGCAGGCCAGCTGCCCGTTCTTTTCAACAAAGCCTCGCTGCAACTCTGTTACGTCTGCTCTTGCACACTCTCTGGCGGCTTTTGCATTTCAATGGCACAGGTGACTCATTGCAACGGAGACTGGGTGATCCTCCAGCTGAAAGTGCTTGCTCTCTAGTCATTTAAGAAAGAGTTTGCCAACTGCTACCTCGGTCTAAGTGGGCCTCGCCGGCCACCTCACGAAGTATATAGGAAAATGCAATCTACGCTCCCAGAGGCAGAGAATTAGAAATATTTGCTGGACGGCACCAAAGACGACCACGGTTGCTCGTACCAGGTTACCAACAGGGCAGCATTTCTGAAAGTTATCGTCCAGGTGCGGGCAAGAATCTAAGCTAAATGTAACGTCGCTAGGCTGATCTCACACAAGCACAACCATGAGCAGTGCTTCAGTAACCTCCAATGGATCCCTAGCATATTAAAGACAGAATCCTAACTACTGTGCTTGACAGTTAAGACGTTAAAAATCTGACCCCTTTCAAACATTCTATAATATTTCTCCACTATTCCTTGCCAGGATTCTTTGCTTCTTTGCTCTCAAGACCTAAGACAATGTCCGCAGTCACAGAGCTAGTGGCTGGTGGGACTCTCCCTTTGTCCGTCTGACTCCAGGGCACATTCCCGCTCCCTTTGCAGTGCTCTTGTTTTACAGTAATACCGGTTTCTTACCCAGCTGTTCTTCTCTTGGACTCCATGAGAAACATGTGCCCTCATTTCCTGCTTCAGCCCAGCACTCCCTGTGTTCAGGATGCCTCGCAGAGCACGTGGACCACGCGGGGGTCTGCCCTCATATCTCTTCCCCTTGGAACTCTGGGCCCAAATCCACCTCATGTCTTTCCCTCTGATGGCTGCTTACCTGGAGAACAAGAAGACTCAAGAGAAGCAGAGGCAGCATTCAGGGGCTGCCAGGACCCCAGGGCAGGAGAGTGGCCACCAGGTTGGCTGGCCGGGGGGGTGGAGAGCCCAGCCTCCCTCCCAGGAAGGTCCACCCCCTGGAAGGAAGCTTGGCCCCTGGGCCTCCTTCCACCCCCTCCTCCTTTGTGTTCCCTGGGAGAAATGACAGCTCAGCCGCTCCCAAGAGAAATCCCAAAAGAGAGCAACCTCAAGCCTGAGCGGAACACCTAAGGAGATCAGCAAACTGCCCCATTCAAAACGACCCTGAAAAAGTCTTGGAATAAAGGCACACTGGTCGAAGGAGTAGGGGCGAAACAATCTTCCTTTGCAAGGTGGAAGGTGAAAGCTGCTCCCATGGCTGGCAGGTTTGTTGGTTTTTTTTGAGTTGGAGTCTCACTCTGTCGCCCAGACTGGAGTGCAGTGGCCGCTCCCGGCCACCGCAGCCTCGACCTGCTGGACTCCGGCGATCCTTCTGCCTCAGCCTTCCAAGAAGCTGGAACTACAGGCGCGCGCTACCACGCCTGGCTAATTTTTGATTTATTGTAGAGATGAGGTCTCACCAACTTGCCTGGGCGGGTCTCGAACCTGCGGGCTCAGGCAATCCACTCACCTCAGCCTCCCAAAGCGCGGGATTGATTACAGGCTGAGCCACCGAGCCTGGGTGCCTGGCTGGTTTTGTTATGGTTCCCAGGGCAATGGGAGGCCTTCCTCCCAGAGAAGTAGAATAACCAGCGTTTCATCAGGGCCCCTCCCAAACGAGCCCATATCGTCAGTCCTGGCATTTATCTTTTGGAGTAGTACCTGCATATTCCTGGGGCCCTATCTGGGCTCTTTTCTCTGCACAAAGACCATGGCGGAGCTCCTCCCAGGAAAAGAGGTGCCCCAGTCCTCATCTAGTGGTTACCAGGATGGCCCTTAGAGGCAGACAGACCTGGGTGTCAACTTCAGCAACTTCAACTTTGCAACCGAGCCATGTGACTCTCTGCGCCTTGGTTTCCTCATTGCATAAAGTACCCACGCTGTAGGGCTGGTCTGAGCCAAAGCACTGATGTGGCAGGGGGCCTGGTATACAATGAGAGCGCGGCAAATGGCAGCAACTTTGACAGTAATGCCAGGCTGTCATTACCATCCTCCTGAGCCCTCTCCTCCCTCTTGATGGGGAAATGTTTAGCAATTTAAGGCTCTGTTCGTGCAGACCTTCAAGTCCCTCACCTGTTAATCTCAACTTACATGTCTTCACAGGAGACTAGCCAGAATCCAGACTGGGACGCACCCTCATTACTGGTGGGGCAAAGCCCCCTGCTCCAGGCCATTCCACCCCCAAGACAGCCATTTTCAACAGGCCAAGGCAAACTTGAGCATAGTGACCCGGTGACAGTCTCTACAGCCTAAACTGAGATATTCACGGGCTTCTCTCTGTCCTAAAATACATCTCATCCCAAATTAGCAAAACATAACAGTGGATAACGCCTTCTGGGGCAAGAGGTTAAGAACAGAACTTAAGGCCCAGTACAGTGGCTCACACCTATAATCCCAGTATTTTGGGAGGCCAAGGTGGGAGGATGCTTGAGCCCAGGAATTTGAGACTAGCCTAGGCAACATAGCAAGACCTCCTCTCCACACACATACACACACACACACACACACACACACACACACACACACACACACACACACACAGATGGGTGTGGTGTGGTGGTGCTTCACCTATAGTCCTAGTTAGGAGACTGAAGTGGAAGGATTGCTTGAGCCCAGGAGTTTGAGGCTGTGGTGAACCATGACCGTGCCACTGTACTCCAGACTAAGTGACACAGTGAGACCTCAACTCAAAACAAAAAAGAGTAACAGACCTTGAGCATCATGGATTAAGGGGTATTTTATAACTACTAGCTGCTATAACCATGTGAAGTGATGCTTCATTTATCCAGGATGATCTGGGAACTGGGTATGTTAAGTAAATTGCTTGAACAAATAACAGGAGGATGATTAATTACTCTCAGCAACAAAACTTTAACATTCATCATTTTATTGGAAGTTCTAAAGCATATCACACACTTGCTTGCGTCATTAAACAAAGTACGCTAAAAATCATTTAGTCATATTTCAATAACTCAGGGACATAACCATGGACACCAACAACCACACTAGGCTTTGGAACAAAGACACTATTTGAGAGCTACTGAGGTGTGGGTCTATTCTTTTGTCTACCTCAATGATCCCAGAATTCTGAGGTCCTTTTGTCTGGTTTTTATACTTTTATGACTCTTGCTTCACTACTGACATTTCCTCCTTGCCGCTTTGAGTATGACTGCCTCAAATTCCTTCTAATTTGCTTCTTTAAATCTGTGAAGTAGGGAAACAAATCAAGCTTGTAGAATTCCTTGCAAACCAAGATCAAATAAGCTCTGAGCAAGGGACCCAAAGGAGCAAAGCAATGAACTTTAGTGCAATGTCTGTGACATCTATTTTGGTAAATGGAAGGCTGCTGCAACCTTCCAAATTCATCCATTCTACACCAGTGTAATGAGCCAGCCTGTTAAGACAAACCTTTGATAATATTTTTTTAAAAAGAAAGATAAAAAGAATAATGAATACCTACTAGTGTTTACAAGGTGCTGAGGTAGGCTACCTAGCACAGGTTAGACATAGATAGATAAATTTCCCATAGGCAGGTTGTAGAAAGTGTTCAGATATTTTTTAAATTGCATTTACTGCAGGTCAAACTGCAGCTACCCTATCCCCTCAGCAACATCAGATATAAGACTAGAACAGCCAATCCCTCCAATCCATGGTTTAGCATAATGATCACTAAGAAACTTTCAGTTTCCCTGTGGAAGGTGGAAGGCCAAATACCAGCCCTTACCTGACCAAAGCCATAGAAATGATAACAAGACCACCCTGTGGCTCAGGAACTTGTGAACTGGAAACATCTGGCGAGTCTCCAGCACAAGATGGTGTGGTCAGGAAAAGACCACTCCTCCCCTTGTCTCCTCCCATCAGAAGCCCAGACATGTCAATGTCCAGAGTAACGATTACCTAAGCTCCACCTTCCCTAGCATAGCAATTATTGAGAAGGTATATCAGATCTATTGCAAAGAGCAAAAGGCCTGGTTTCTCTGGTCCTTGCCAGCTCTGACGTGTCTCTCTTTCTTTTCTCCCTTCTTTCTCTAATCAGCTTTGTTTAAAACCTTTGCTGGTCACTCTAAAATTCATGTTAGAAACGAGCCAAAGAATCCACAAGTTTTGCACCACACCCCACCCGGCATCAGTGCCAGGCAGTATTCAAGGATTTATATGATGAGTTTCCCCCACAAAGCCCATGAGGGAGACACTATTATTATTCCCATTTTGCAGGTATGGATTCTGAGGTACAGAGAAGATTGACCACGCTGGGCTGGCACAGAAAATCACATTCTGGAGGAAAGACAGTGTCACATTTGTTGGCATATGCACGGCTCCTGCAGGAACCCCAAGAATGCGTTCCATCTAGTGAGGGATTTAGGAGGATAAAGAGGGCAGGACGCAGGCAGGAAGCTGGCATAATGAGAGTTACCTCTTTGTGGTGGTCACAGGGGGCGAGGAGATATGGGTGTCCCTTAACTAAGTGTCTTAGTGGCCCAGAGGTCTCTAATGCAGCCACTTTTTTTACTCTGTGGGACAGAGGACACACCAGGGAGATGGAAGCCAGTTGAGCTGGCTGAGCTCTGAGGTGGTTGGCGACTCCTAGCCCGTGCCAGTATCGCCTTGAGAACAAAACAGGTCCGGAAGGGGAGTGGACCAGCAGTCATGGCCTGCAGGAATTGACTAGTTCGTTGACCAGCTAAATTCACTTGCCAGGTTCTTCCAGTAACTGTCTACAGCCTTTGGATTACCTGAGGAGTAGCTGAGGACTATGCAGCCCCTCTCTGCCTCTCCATTTCCTCCCTGCCAGGAGAAATGACAGGATTTAAGCAAGTTTTGAATGAAATATATTAGGAAGCCTAAATACACACGGTCACGCAAGCAGTTCTTGCAGCCTGGGCAAAGTCCCCATCTTGGCAGTCTGACATGGCAGCCAGCACCCAACATCTGAAGAGGCTGTAATAATATTCCGGAATTGCCGGGGACTCGGCACCAGAGGCCCTCCACGAAACAGTCCCACGAGCCACTCAGGCACTCAGCCACGGGGACTGCAGGGAACCGAGGTTGGCACATGCAGGAGCTGTGGCCTTGACAATCTCTCTAGCCAGTCTTGATCTGGAATTCCACCGGTACACCAAGGAAAACTCATTTCTCGCATAATTTATGCTAATGAACAAGCTCTCTGGTATACATTTCAACCATACTTGGAGTGTTGAATAAGTAACCCTGGAATACTGATTCCTGATTAGGATATTTTAAACCCTAAGCACTTGTCCTGAGGGTGTGGACTGCAGTTAAACTGAGCTCATTCCCTGCTGCATTTTTTGCATGAAAATATCTTAAGTAACCTATCACATGTCACTCATCTGAGTGCCCCATGGGCAGGTCTGGCCATCCAGACAGGCAAAGACAGCCAGTGAGAATGACCCAGGCAAGGCCTCCCCGCACCCCGCCACGAAGTAGAGGCTTACAGGCAGCAAAGCTCAAATGGGCTAGGAGAAGCGTGGATTCTGCTGGGTGGGTTCTACAGGCTATTGAATAGACCTTTTTGCGGGTGGAGCGGAAACCAGAGAGGAGGAGCATTATAGTCAATGTAAATCAAACAGCTGTTTTTATACAGGGTCTATCAGGACCTACAGTATACTTACTAATAGGCATGGTGACTTTCTGGGAACATTTGTGGCATTTCTCAAATTACTTTGCCTATGGGTTCATTTTTCTTTCTTTTTTTTCATTTTTAAAGATGTGGGGTACAATTCAGGTATACAAGTGGGGTTAACTTTTCTATAGAGTACATTAAGGAACTATATTCTGAGAAAGATAATTTAAGAAACACTGTATAAAAAATATGGGCGATAAAGCTGGATCATACCAGTTACGAAATACTAGGCTGATGACTAGAAAGAAAAAAAAATTATTTGTTGGCTAAGGTTTACAATATCAAAACAGTGGCCTATAATCCCAGCACTTTGGGAGGCCAAGGTGAGTGCATTGCCTGAGTCCATGGGTTCGAGACCCGCCTGGGAAACTTGGTGAGCCCTCATCTCTACAATAAATCCAAAAATCAGCCAGGTGTGGAGGCACATGCCTGCAGTTCCAGCTACTTGTAAGGCTGAGGTGGAAAGATCGTCTGAGTCCAGCAGGTCGAGGCTAGGAGTGTGCCACTGCCCTCCAACCTGCGTGACAAAGTGAGACTTCAACTCAATAAATAAATAAACAAACAAACAAACATAAAATAGTGGGTTCTTTTTTTTAGGATATAAAGAAAACAAGCATAAGTTGCCTACCATAGATGCAGAGAGAACTGTTCTTTTTTTTTTTTTTTTTTTTTTGGAGTTGGAGTCTCACTCTGTCATCCAGGCTGGAGGA